>NC_092349.1:88411119-88548619 GCF_963676685.1 Mytilus edulis | reverse complement strand
TGATTAAACAGTGAGCAAATTGACATTAAATTTGGACTATGTGGAAATTTAGTTTTTTAAAAATATTTTTTTTTCAATTGCGAACAGCAAAATAAATAATGAAATTCGTCGCCTATATCACCGCACCTTCACAATGCACATGTCTTCAGTTAACACATGAATTTACATAAGATTGATAACATTTTTTTGTCATAAAATTATTCACGTAGTTCTTAAAGTCCAATGTTTGTTAGAACAGTCATTCAATATTTTATGCATTCTGGGAGTTTTGTATTGACGAGTACCATGTATTTTTTATATTGTTCAATTAGCCTCATTTTAATGTTCTAATAAAGCCACTTTGAGAAATGTCCATTTTATAGTTGAAAATATTTTAAAATCAGCACATGTTTAAAATATCTTGAACATTCTTGATCCATTCCATGTTTTCATTTTTCACACTGTTGATAGTATGCGATCTTGTTAATCAATGACTACAATTTTTATATAACTGTCAATCTGTCTAATATTAACAAGTACATATATAGAACATTTCTATTCGTCCTTATATATCAAAAGTTAAAATGTGTTGAAATGACACTAGTTAAGGAATACAGGAATATGTATGAGCTTAATCAATCTAGAATGATGCAATGGTAACAACAAAAAACATAAAAATTGTTTGCTAAAGATTCGAATAATGACTAACAAAATGTATGACAGAAAACCTTGTAAAAAATGTGTCTTAACAGGTTTATTGTAAAATTTATCATGACATATTCATATTATAAATATATCTTAACGATAGATAGTCTGTTAAAATATGTAGTTAGATTGCATCAAAACAATGTATGTACATGTGTTAAAGGCATTGGCTGTTTCTGTGATTTCTGTATTCTGTGGTACTTTTCTTGTGAAAGGGGATGCAGGTAAGAAAACTTTGTTTTTTCCAGATATTTTCAATATGATGTATAAGTTATTTTGTTTTAAATCTGATATCAACAACTAATTTTTGTTTTTACATCAAATTTAAATTCTATTCGAAATGAATGCAATGTAAACAAAGATTATTTGACGCCTGATGTTTGTATTTGCGTTGTTTTTCGTATTATCAATGTTTTTTGTAATATTTGGTCGGTTTCTTTTCGACTAGAAAATTCTGATTTTCTCAATTAAATATTCCGCAAATTTAGTTTACACATATGACAACGATCCAGTAAAACTGAAATTAAAAAGACCGTTAACTTATATAACACTGCTAAACATATGGTGATCTATAATTGCTTTGGAATATATAGATACAAGTAAAAAAATACAAAAAGAAGAAATTAGGATGGATTCGTGTCATTCACTAGTTAATAATATGAAGGAGACCGATCCTAAAACAGTTATTTACATTTAGGTAAGATTGATATGATTCAATATACCTGAGGTCATACCAATGTTGGAACAGTGTCACTGTTGCATTCAGCAAAATATATGAGCGGAAAAGTTTCATTTTTATCTTGGAGACTAAACAAGTTGTATGTTTCATGATAAAACAATATGCAAGTCTTTCAACATAGCGAACTATCTTTAAAATCTACGCAAAACAGCCACAGCATCTATTAACAGATTGAGATATCTTGGTGAAAAACTATAAATTATACGGAAAACTTGTAAAAAAAGAAATGAACAACTAAAATATGTCACAAGCATTCATTTCATGAAAAGAACAATAGCAAGTTGTTCTATATATTTGGAGAAATAAAACACAACATTAGTTGAATAATTTGCTTACGTACGTGAATTTAAGCGTAGATTACATTTGAGTATTCGTCATTACAGAATCAGGTCGTGTGGAAGTTTTTACTATGTGTAATATGTGGACAAATCATTGAATTGGTGAAACTATATAGTGAACAAAGATACAATTACAGAATAAACAATGAGAGAAAACTTTTGTGTAGATAATAAGTAAATGTTGGAGGATAAACATGTAGTTGATACCATACTAGTAGTTGGTAGATGTGATTATCCTTAATGAAATTGAGAATGGAAATGGGGTATATGTCAAAGAGACAAGAACCAGACGATATAGCAGAATACAGCCGAATCCTACCAATGGGTCTTCAACGAAGCATGAAAATCTCGAATCCGTAGACGGGTTTCAGCTAGCCATAGACTAAACTATGTACTAGTTCAGTGAAAATGGACCAAAACATATAAATGAACTAAACTTAGAAATCAGACAGTACTTACAAAGACAAGAGGCTCCTGACTTTGGCAGGCGCATACATACGGTGGAGTTCAATTTGTTGTGTGAGATCTCAACACTCCCCATGCCTCTAGCCAATATAGAAAAAAACGCACAGAATAACGCAGAGTAAAACTCAGTTTAAAAGAAGTCCGAATAGGTAATAAAAAAAGAAGCAAAATGGCAATGATACATTTATCAACAAAGAACTACTGGCAGTTACTGAGATGACAGCTTCAGACCTGAATTCAACTGATTGACAGGTTATGACAAGTATCATATGAACATCAAGCACAACCCCTCCCGTTAAGAGTTTAGTATCACACCATTACAAAATATACGTGAAGAAAATAACCAGTATCATGCCAACAAATAGTGTTCAAATAAATACGTTTACTTTCGATGCAAAGGCCCTATCAGTGAATCAATAATTATACCATATCATGACACCTTTAATGACCTGGCAACAGTATTGTAATTATATATCTTTTGTATAAGTCTGTTTAAAGCTTTGGCTAGCTTTTGGGTTGAATGCCTAAATTTTAGTGTTTTTTTTTCAAAGATATCACCATATTGGAGGTGAAATACCTGAACGTATAAGCTAGATGTCTGCGTTTTGATAGATATTTACAGAAGATGTCTTCGTACCGATAATACCATTTAGTAAATGTTTTGACTATTTTGTGACATCGAACACCCTAAGGTTGTAAGTTTTCAGTAATACAGAGATTTCTTTGGTTAACATCATATACGTTCTTATATACACAGGTGAATCGAACAAGTTGAGATTTATAATCACCAGAATATAGCGACAAGGGAACCTCAACATCTAAAAATGGATATATTCTTAGTCGATACCACAGCTGGATAAGATAAGAACTGTAAAACGAAAGGTCTATTTTGAAATTGCTCACAAGTATTTCATATTTTCTGTTTTTTCTTTCATTCCAGGAAACATGTGGGGATATCAAGATGGTATACGTAAGTCATTTGTTCATTTGTAGTCATAAACAAACATTTCAAATATAATGTTTGGATTTTATGATACAATATGAGATTCACATAATACAATACCACAACCCTGACTCCATTTAAGAATAAGTCTCTTATCCATGTGCTTCGAATAATAGATTAGCTAGAAGATCGGATTGCAAATGTATTTTAATTAATGATTAGATACAAGCTTTATCTTTTTTCTATCGGTGCTATATATCTGTATTCTCATAAACCAAAGTACAATGGTACAGAGACATACATGTATACAAATAAATTAACATAGTATAAATTTTAAATACAAATGTACAATAGAGACATTATTGATGCACAGTGCTTGATGGCCGAAAGGACGAAGTAATCAAACTCGCCTGCAAATATCTCTGTGAACGCACTCTTTAGTGATATTCGATAGAAACTATAGAGATAATACATATACAACCCTATTGAACACAATGTGAATATGCTGTTCTATTCAAAACCCAATTCATTAGAAAGCCTGACTAAAGTTATATCAGTATGGAATAATAAATTGTTGCATATCACAGCTTAGATTAGATTCGACACCATCTCGTCCCGAACATGCACAAGTTGTCGTTGGACGCTTGCAAGCAACGACCAATCAAAACATCACTAGAATCCAAAATCATAAAAAATGCTATTCTAGAGCCTGATAATTGGTCAGCAGATGAAATGTTATGGAAATGTTGTGTTATTATTTCTTCATCATATATTTTATATACTGTTTTCTAATTTCACCACAAATGCATTATGTTAGGTAGTTATTCTAACGAAATGGGAATTTTGGTTCCACTATAGCAGAGAAAAGGGAAATTTACCAATAGCTGCGCGTAACTCTTTATATCTTTCTTCTGTAGCTCGTGCTATATTGCCAAGCATATAATTAAAATATAAAAAACAGTATATAATAACTTACCAGGATTTATTAAGGTGACACAGCAGGTATATAAAAATAAACAAATCCATGCAATTAAAACCACGGTATACAATAAATACATGCGGTTAAAGTCAAAGAGTCACCGATCGACAAACAAACCAATCAAAACACGGTTTATCTCTTTCTTCTGTAGCTCCTGCTGAATGGCCAAGAGAATATAGAACATGTGGTGGTCGGCGTCAATCCCCGATCGACATACAAACTAGTCAAATAGTTGTAAATGAACGATTGGGCAGATTTGACCTGAGTGATTTGAATATGATCAACAATATTCGGTTGACATTGAAAAATAATGGACACACAGGTATATTGATGAGACAATTGTATTAACATTTACAGTAAAAAAAAAAAAAAATATCACGAGTTACAAATGTTTACGGCACCAATGTTAACAAATAATAATAACATGTTCAAATGATAGTTTCTGTTGAAGCTCAAATTACAACGAATTGCATTCACTTGTGTGCATATGTTCGTTTGCCTAAACATCCACAAAAATGAACAAGATTCCGACAAAAATGTAAACATTAAATGACACATTCTAAAAGTTAGGGTTTTCTATCGTTAATACTCATTACCTAGATAATCTACAAACAGTTGTAAGAATTGTACTAAATAGAAATCGTGACTTTGAAACATTATTTTCAATGGTAAATAAATTCATCAATCATTTCTGAAAGGCAGTTGTTCTTATTAAATCATTCAATGACTGCAAAATATTGAACATACATAGATCAATTGTAGGCACGAATGCCTATTCAAAATTTCTCTCACCAGTTTTCTCCCTTACATAGTACATTTCATTTAGTTGAAGTTGACGTAGAAGGACGTAACAACTTAGCAGTTATTGGTGGAGGACTACCTGGCCCTTATCTTGTAAAACAGTTCCACTTCCATTGGGGATCACAGGACAGTCGAGGATCAGAACATGATATAAATGGACGGTTCTTTCCTATGGAGGTATGGACAGCTCTAGATATTCTCCCTTAATGCAGTGGACAATATAGAATATCATTACATATCTATAGCCGAAAATAGTAGAAATAATGCATTAAATTTTCATTTATTTCATGATAATTCAAACGATTGTAAAGACCCAATGTTTAATGAAGTATAAATGATAGTAAATAGTAAAATGTATGAAATGTATCATCATTATACATATTTTCTTGTAACTTTAATTATTTTCGTGATTTTAGATGCATGTTGTGACCTACTCACAGAGATACAGAATGTTTGAAGAAGCTAAAAATGCAACAGGAGGCCTCGCTGTGCTGTCGTTTCTATTCGACGTACGTATATTGTAGGGCAGGAGATACATATTGTTGTTTCACGTTAGATCCCCACTTTTTTTTTTCTGAAACTTATCGTTTTAAAGTTATTTCTACTTAGTAATTACAGTTAAAGTGGTAAATAATCCACTCATCAAGATGTTTCCTGTTCGGAATTTCTCTAAGTTATTAATTCAAATATTCTCTGAAACAAGGCTGTCAAACGTGTTAAAAAATCGTTTGTATTCTTTTTGTATAAATGAATAACGCTTCGATAGTAATAAAGAACAATGATTTAAATACCAATTTATAAAGTTACTATTATTATAATTACCGCTTGTTTTAGGGACATTTTATTCATTTATTACACTCCACTTATAGCTTTATAATACCAGTCTAATTAGTTAATACGAGAGTGGCATTCAACTCAAACACATGGCTTTGATAGCGACAATTTTAAAAAGATTCATACACTGGTTTTAGATTTAATAGCAAATAAAAACAGTTCATTTAATGTAATAAATTATGACATATTTGGATGAAAGAGCGGATTGTAACTTGAAAAAAAAGTTTTCCATATGAGCTTTCATTTTGGTGGACACTGTTTTTTCCGATTAACATGCTCTATTACCCGTCCAACTACATGCATGAGTTATTAATATATATATGTTAGTTCTAGTAAAAATACTTAATATCTATAACAACTCTTTTTAAGGTTGGTGCTGATAATCCTGCATTTGACGAAATGATTTCTCATATGAACGAAGTACAACACAAAGGTAAATAAATATTAACATTCGAGCATTACGGTAGATATGGATAAAAATGACAAATACATGTGTATCATTTAGTCATAAAAACTGCATCTGAACACCTAGTTTGTCTTTAAGTCCTTTTCTTATTTGCTATGGCGTTGTCTATTTGAGCGATATCTTTTTGTGCCAAAGAGTAACTCCTTTGCGTCACAACTGAATTGCGCCAATACTTCATTTGCGCCACCTAATTTTCAAAACTATAGGTATCATTTACGCAAAAAGAATAACTTAAATCATCTAATTGTGCGAATTTCATTTATTTTTATTTATATATATCTATATGTCAACTTAATGATTGACTTCTCTTCTTCTTTATCTGGGCTCGGGACCGGCAGTTTACAGAATGGCGAAGTTAAAGTCATTTTAATAACAAAAAATATGCTGAATTAAAATGAATATGATCTAATTCTCCATTCAAAAAAATTGTACACGATTCATCTGTGAATAACCTAGCACAACACGACTTAACTGTACCTCTCCACCTTATTTCTCCAGTTTTCTTTACAAATGCCCGACAGAATTTGTGTTCTTCAACAATGATGACCGGTTTTCCTCTCTATTTTCTTGAATGGTATATCAGACATCTTGACTCGTGAACAAATATTCTATTACTAAACAATTTATTTCTTGGTGAGTTTTCTAAAATTTGTGTTCATGAAGGGTGTTTGTTACTTCATGGATTTATGTCCATAAATAAATGGTCTACATATAATTTGAAAGAATCAATGTTACCTGAATCTTTTTTTGCGATAACTGTCGACAGATTTTTCTGTTTACCAATATTATGTTTTGGTTGTAATCAGTAATACAATGGATCAACAGCACATGCGTTTGCTAATTTTGTTGCTTTTGATTTTGGTATCAAAGCCGTTTTTTGTGATATATTAATGTAATTGAGTAAGTAAATTGTTTATTATAGTGACATGTGTTTTTCACAAAATATTAAACAATACAGTAAAATATAAGAACAATAATTAGAACACCCGACCCTTTTGGTCTATAAGTCACTTTAAACATAAATTTTAATGGTACGACAAACAAAAATGAATAAATGATTATCGACAATTTTCATATAAAAAGTTTTTTCTCTTACTGAAAGCTTGCAAAAGATATTTAGCAGTTTTTCTCGGATGTTGACATAGTAAATATTTAAACTGTTCTTCATTTGATAGTATACATAAATTGTCTATTTGTGAGAAATGTTGCAGTCGCAGAATGTTATAAAAGTTACAGTTGATAAAGAAATGAAATTCGTTTTCCATACAGTTATCGCTACACATTTTACACTAACGGTCACATTCGTCTGCACCTACAAAACGACCAGTTTCTAACCTGAGAGGAAGAATACCACATCTGAGTTACGGTATTATGAATCGTTCAGTATGGTTAAGATTAAGTTCAATGTATTGTTCACAGCAGTATTCAGATTGTATGAGCCTGTATGATCGTAGTTTTGGAAACTTGTTAAACCTTTCTTCCAATCTGCGGAGCAGTTATCTTTAAGTAAATGTAAATCTGTTTTTTTCATCTTTTAGCCGTTCATATTGTTTTGTCCTCTAAATCTATAATATTTCTATCTTAGTAAAAATAATATACCCGAGTTCACGTGACATCAGCAGTGTACATTTAAAACTTCGCCTGCATATGGGATATACATTACCTATTTATTTGGTATTCAAAAGGTAAAATCACAAAAATACTGAACTTAGAGGAAAATCAATTCGGAAAGTCCATAATCACATGGCAAAATCAAATAACAAAACGCATAAAAAACGAACGGACAAGAACTGTCATATTCCTGACATGGTACAGGCATTTTCAAATGTAGAAAATTGTGGATTAAACCTGGTTTTATAGCGCTAATCCTCTCACTTTGGTGACAGTCTCATTAAATTTCGTTATAGATACATTGATGCGTTAACTAAACAGACACAATAAATAAAATAGTCAAAATATGGGTACATCAGTCATCATCGTATAACAATTTTAAAAGGAACCAAGAGCTTGCAGAAAGTTGATGAACAAGGTGTATGTCAAAGTATGTCGTCTCGTCTTTTTTCTAAAAAATAATTCATCGGAGGTACGAAGACCTTGTTGATAAATATTTCGTATCAACTTTACAAATGATACACAATTGTTTTGAAGTATATATTCTTAGTACTGACGTTGTTTATCATCTTAATAACGTGTTATAGTGTGCTTTTATTGTCTTTATTAATATATTAATATAGCTTTTAATGTTGAGTCAGCTTTTGGTTGTACATGTATCCACTTGTCCTGGCTCTGTGATTATACGTTATTGTTCTATGATAGTATTTGTATTTATGTCTTTTCATTTTTGTTGATATGCGTTGTCTATTAGACCTTTTGCGATTCTTTGTTACATATGACGTGACTGTATTTATGCATACCGTCATTGTGTTACGTATTATTCTTTTATAATTTCTGTCATTCATTTTTTCTTATATTCTTTGTCTATATGACGTTTTGTGTTTTCTTTTTACGTATGACTTGGTTCTGAATTTAACCATCCCGCTATTGTGTTATTTTGCCATAATCAATGTTTGTTACCTTATTTGTTTTTTTGACACAATAATGACTGTTGTACCCCTATTATTGACATTTTTGTATCTGCTGTATCTGTTAGTTTTGTTAATACATCGATGTCAATGTAATGAAATTGTATGCGACTGTCATACAAGTGAGAGGTTAAGCTAGCTATCAAACAGGTTTAATCCGCCATTGTCTACATGAGAAAATTCCTGTACCCAGTTAGGGATATGACAGTTATATTCCATTCGTTTGATGTGTTTGGGCGTTTGATTTTGACATTGATTAGGGACTTTTCTTTTTGATTTTTTCTAGGAGTTTTATATTTATGTGATTTTTTTTGTAATTGGACATATAATAATTTATTACTTTTCATACATTGTTACTGTTCTAGAGAGTTGTCTTATTGACACTCATACATGTAGCACTTCGTCTTAATTATATATACTGTAAACCAACTTATTTTCGCGGATACTTTATTTCGCGTTTATACCCAGCGAGTCAACTTCGCGGCAATTTAATTTCGCGATTTTCTTATTTCCTTAATGTAGTTTGATAGGGAAAGATCCAAGTTATTCCTTTTCGCGACAATTTAATTTCGCGTTATTTTTCTACTCGCGAAAGTCGCGAAAATAAATCGCTCGCGAAATTTAGTTGGTTTACAGTACATCTTTGTTTTCAGACGACCATGTAGAAATTCAAGCGTTTCCTTTAGGATCCTTGTTTCCACGTTCCACTGATGTATTTTATAGATATAACGGTGGATTGACAACGCCGCCATGTTATGAAAGTGTAATTTGGACAATATTTCAGGAGCACATACGAATTTCTGAAAGACAGGTGAATGTTGAATAATATTTAAATAGGTACCCGCCAAATGCAATTACTCGTATGGTTCTACCATACGCGGATGTTCGGACCATGAGTATTTATCTAGTTTCGTTATAAACAAACCGGACCATGTGAGTATTGAAATAATATGGGTATTTTCTCGTTTGGTTATCATGGTAATCAACAGACCGGACCTGATGAGTATTTAAACAATACAGGTATTTTCTCGTTTTGTCATTAAAAAAACGGACAAAATGAGTATTTAGATAATATAGGTATTCTTTGAATACAATCTTTCTTTCTTAGCTAGAACACACTGATTTTTTCCTGAACCTAAAAGCTCAAACACACCAAACGAATGAATAACAGCTGTCATATTCCTGACTTGGTACTGACATTTACCTATGTAGAAAATGGTGGATTAAACCTCGTATTATAGCTGGATAACCTCTCTCGGGTATAAAATTACAAAAAAAAAAAAAAAAAAAAGAAAATATATGTCAACAGCTTTCTTGGCCTTTTATAGCTGACTATATTTGCTGTATGGGCTTTGCTGTGACCTACAACTGTTAATGTCTGTGTCAATTGGACTGTTATGGTGAGTTGTCTCATTGTTAATCATAAATGTACCACATCTCGTGATTTTTTTTTATGATACATCTTTGATTTATTGTGTATTACTTTAAATATTGTTCAATTTTTATTCCTTTATAGATAAACCAATTCAGACATCTAGGCGATCGTCATTTTGTTCGTTTCCGAGGACTATCAGACAATTATCGACCAACACAGCCTTTAAATGGAAGATATGTTTATACCAATACTCCAATGGGCTATCAATATCGAAGGGAAGGTACATTCGGAATACAACCTCAGCAACCAATGTCTGCTCCGAACAGACAGTTTGTTATTAGTAAATTTATCATGCCGCAGGTAGATGTTTATAGTTTTTTAAATGAAGGCAACAGTAGTATACCGCTGTTCAAAACTCATAAATCCATAGAAAAAAACAAATCCGGGTTACAAACTTACACTGAGGAAAACGCATTAACTATAAGAGGAGAACAACGACACAACATTAAAATGTAACACACACAGAAACCAACTAAGCATTAGACAAATTCCGATGAGAATAAACACAATAATATGAAGGGAAATGTTAGTAAAAGATATGGGATATCCATCTCTGACACATAATAAGTATATGTGCACAGCAAAACACACAAACAGTAAAACTTAAGGAACAGTGCTTGTATAGCTAAACAAATGTTTATTTATTTGATTTATTAAAGTGTTAACATTAGAGCTCCATATGCTCTTAGAGAATCCCGTAATGTTTTCACATAGTTTTCATTGCTAAGCACTTGAAAATTAGAAGTTACGGTCAGTACTCAGATAATGTACGGTTATTGCATGAATATTGAAGAATAGGGTTCCTAGTTTTTAAAATTTATTAATAACATTGATGGCAAGATGGATAAAATAATTCAAAATAAAATAATATGTGATACGTTAAGGGGGTCTTTAGTATTATTTTTTTGGATGTACGTATATCAATAAAAAAAACTCTTAACATTCTTATCTTTTTTGTAATTGTCTTTTTTCAGTTTCTTTCATCAAATACCAGATTAATTGGGAGGATAAACAATCTCAGAAGAACCTCACAAACACGCCGTTATAATTTAAATGGAGGACTATTTCCAAGATACATTAACTTATATTAACTGTGTACATGCTTGATGTTTACAGTAAATAATGGAGTCATAATTGAGTCAAATTTGTTTAATTTCAAATAGCAAAGGATGATACAGGAAACACTTACAGGCCAAACATCTTGTTATGAGAACAACAGCGTTTGATCTGTGTGTGAAGAATTATATAGCACATTGAAAAAACGCACCAGATAAAATTGTGTTGAATGATCGGTATACATGTACGAGTTACGGAAACAACCAAAATAAATAGGGGTGTCAAAGAGACAATTATATCTAGATGTAGATCAAGGCTTTACACAAAAATGGTGTCACAAAATAAGTAACGTTTGGAGTGGGACAATCATGTAATGTAAATAGTCAATGCACTAACCATATATATAGCTCCATTCAAGAGTTTCAGGCACCCCGTCCCTGATTCTGATATCATTACTGACTTGAATGATCAACAATTTATATAGTCCTCGTTTCTCATCTATTATATAGATAAGACCGTTAGTTTTCCAGTTTAAATGGTTTTATATTAGTAATATTTTGGAGCCCTTTATATCTTGTTGTTCGGTGTGATCCAAGGCTCCGTGTTGAAGGTCGTACTTTGAACTATAATGGTTTACTTTTATAAATTGTGACTTAGATGGAAAGTTGTACATCTTATTGGCATTCATACCTCATCTTCCAGTACCACTTTAATGAGATATTTTGCCTTATTTCATTTTTTTATGTTTATATTAGGCTCTGTCCGGTATACATTAGAGTTTTTTAAATAGTTATCTGATGGCTTAATATTGTGACAAGACCATAGGTCCTTGGGAACAGGGCAATTATTTTGAGATCCCACCCTATTTTATTTCCAAAATCCGTTATATTTTCGTTTTATTATCCTTGATGGCAGTCACTGATATATATTAGATAGAGCCAGTGTCCGCCGTGGATAAAAAACTTGGAAATAATAGTTAAAATAGCAAATACAAATCAGTTATACATGTAGTTTATTTAAAGTCAAAATATACAAAAAAAAAACGCAAAAATAATTTAAATTGAGAGAAAACCAAAAAATAATGGATTTGGAAAAAAAAGGTATGGCCTGTTTCCAAGTAGCTATAAACAAGAAAGATAATTGCAACACCAGTTTATTGAAGGCGGTCTGGTACGGCGTGTACATAATTGTACAAGCATAATAAAACTGAGAATAGAAATGGGTTTATATACAATATCAATTGAATAAAACAGTTTATCAAAATTTCTATTAGTTTGACAATAATAGTTTTATTTCAACAGCTAGACAAAGATATATACCCATCAACCTGGCTTTAAATGTCACAAAGCTGGATAATTGACAGTTGTAGAACTTGCGTGTGTCCAGTCTAGTGATAAGTTAAGAATATGGCATACATGTACTTGTATTTACATGTAATTTTAACTATTTAATAGAACAGCATTTCTAAATCTTAGATTGGTATTATTTTCTTGATGACTTATTTTCCCTGTGTTATTTTTTATTCAATATTATTAAACATAATTAAGAATATATAAATGTTCGAACCCCGCTGAGGGAAGACAATTTTTAGATTTAACATTGTTGTGCGTATATTTAGATTCAAATATATGAATTATGGATATAATATGTATTGCCTTCTCTTATGATCTGTCGTAGACTTTCACTTGCTTAGACGTACTTATATATAAACATATTACGGTTTGAATACCGCTGAGGGAAGAGCAAACATTTTCAGATTTAACATTGTTATATATATCTTAAGGAACCCTTTCTGAAAATAATTTAATTTTTTTTTTAAATCGATAAGAATATAAATGCGGCCTTGCAAAAAAAATCATAAACAATATTATTTCAACAGTTTAACATCTGAATGTCCAGCAGTTCAAAGCTCAAAATGTTCTTGAATGGAATAACTCAGCTGTAAAACATCACGGATCAAAACATTGGAATACAAGAAAAATAGACGACTACTTACTGTGAACAGTCTTTATAACCCCGACTCCGGTTAACTGCTCCTTCGAACATTGTTGTCAACTCCAACAATCAAATTGGTTGTCTGCAACTCCTACCCCTATCCTTCAAAAGTAATGCAATTTATACGGCTGTCGTTGATATTAATACGACTTCCATGTGATCAACCAACCGTCGTAGATATTACTCCAACCTCAATGTGATCCATCAACCATCGTTGATATTTCTCCGTTCTCCATGTGATCCACCAACCGTCGTTGATATTACTTCGACCTCAATTTGATCAACCAATCGTCGTTGATATATTTCTGACCTCCATGTGATCAACAAATCGTCGTTGATAACCCGTGACTTCCATGTGATCTACTCACCGTCCTTGATCATCCCGACCTCCATGTAATCCACAATCCGTCGTTGATATTACTCTGTTCTCCATGTCAACCAACAACCGTCGTTGATGATATTCCGACCTCCATGTGATCAACCAACTGTCGTTGATATTATTCCGACCTCCATGTGATCAACCAACTGTCGTTGATATTATTCCGACCTCCATGTGATCAATTAACCGTCGTTGATATTATGTCGACCTCCATGTGATCCACCAACCGTCGTTGATATTATTCCGACCTCCATGTGATCCACCAACCGTCATTCATATTATTCCGACCTTCATGTGATCAACCAACCGTCGTTGATATTTTTACCCCGACCTCCATGTGATCCACCAACCGTCGTTGATGATATTCCGACCTCCATATGATCAACCAACCGTCGTTGATATTATTTTGACCTCCATGTGATCCACTAACCTTCGTTGATATTATTCCGACATCCATGTGATAAACCAACCGTCGTTGATATTATTCCGACATTCATGTCAACCACCAACCATCGTTGATATTACTCCGACCTCCATGTGATAAACCAACCGTTGTTGATATTATTCTGACCTCCATGTGATCCACCAACCGTCGTTGATATTTTCACTCCGACCTCCATGTGATCCACCAACCGTCGTTGATGATATTCCGACCTCCATGTGATCAACCAACCGTCGTTGATATTAATCCGACCTCCATGTGTTCAACCAACCGTCGTTGATACAAATGACGATGTGATGACGATGTGATGCCAATTAACATTAAGCTGTTCAATCTGACCTTTGATTCTGAGATTGTCCAAGACAGTTGTTGTAATGATTACTATGTTAAAAGATCAAGGATCAAGATCATGCAGAAATATACATCTCTAGGAATCACACTAAATTCATATTTTAGTAAAACTTTTTTTTAAAGATAACTATATATATTTTTATTTTATAAAGAGCTAGAGCCATTTTCCCGTGAATTCTTTTCATTCGATAAGATAGGTAAATCATGTTTTAAATAGCCAGATAGATGCTAATTATAGTACATGAACATACGTCACATTATTTATTTTTATACCTTGAAAGGTATTCCAACCAAAAAAAAGGCCAAGACTATTGAATTTTTATATTGACTTTGTTTAATTGTTAACCCCCTTTATGCGTATAAGGTACAGTTCCACGTAACTTGTCAACAAGCCAAATAATATCGAACAAATTCAAATGGGATGCTGTTTTTCTCATTTTGAATATATGTATATCTGTATTTGTCTTTTAAGGTTTTATCGTCTATAAGATAAGATAAGATAATATATATTTTAACCGGAGAACATCTTACCTTAGCCGTATTTGGCACAACTGTTTGGAATTTTGGATCCTCAATGCTCTTCAACTTTGTACGTGTTTGGCTTTATAAATATTTTGATTTGAGCGTCACTGATGAGTCTTATGTAGAAGTAACGCGCGTCTGACTTACTAAATTATAATCCTGGTACCTTTGCTAACTATTTACATCAGTTGGTCATAGAACACCTTGCGTTACTAACACATGTTATATGGCCTTTTCGGGCATTTTAACAAATCGGCCCTTCGTTGTGATACACATGCAATAGCTTCTTGATGCTTTACCTACAATCACGATTTGTAGTGTAATTGATTTGTTCTGTGGAGTTGGTCTGATGACTTAGGTACCGGTGCAGGGACGGTGGTAAACATGTCATTACTAGTATCTACACAGTTAGTGAATTTGCGACAAAATTGCTATTGAATGCATTTGTTACACATAATACCATGTTCAAAAAAGGTTTCGAAAAAAATTGTTTGTGTAGTTTTGAAACTTGTATACAATGGCCTCATTTAAAGATATGTGTATATTACACACGCAGCATTTGGGCTTCATTGCTATATAATAAATGCTCGTGTTATTGGTTAATAATGTACAGGCACCGACATCAGTTTGACGGCACATGTTTCTTGCATATATGTAATAAATGTAAACTTTGAATAGAAACTAAGTCAAGAGTATGGACAGTCATGGGAAGGCACAGCGATACATTATTTTTTCTTTAATGAAATTGTATACTAGTATACTATAAAGTCAAAATGAACCAGAATGACTCTATGAATTAAGCCAACATCCGAAGAAATATATGGTAGAAACATTCAAATTTAATATAACAACACAAAAAATGCAAAAAGTCTAAGCGAGAGTCGAACCTTATCTTCAAAACAGTCTTTGATTAGTAGTTCTATGCTCGCTCTACTGATGGAGCCACGGCGACGGTTAGTTATTCTGTCTTATTTAGGAGCTATATCAATACAATTTAGCGATGTTTCAATTTTTTTTTATTAAAAAGTTGTTTTTTATGTAATAAGGACACACCAAACCAATTTCATTTTTGAGGGAAAAAGTACTATAAATTACAACAGTCACAAAAACATAACTTTTTTTTTGGTTTGAAATGTCCTTCTGGGGGGGGATTCCCTGTTTTCCCCACCTAAAATCACCATGAATTCCGCATATTGGACTTTCATCCTTTTTGAGAGTTAAATTAACTATTTATCACACTTATCATAATATATGTAAATCGATATATTGATCAAAAAGCATTTTTATTTTTTGTTTTTATAGTAAATTCTATTCTGTCGGCACTTTTTGAAATTGGCCCTTCTGTGAAAAAAAATCACGACAAATTGGCCCTACCTCAAATTTATTTTATGACTATACACATCTGCACATGTGATTTTTTTTATTTATATATATATATATATATATGTGTGTGTGTGTGTGTGTGTCTACAAAAGAAACAATTAGATATGATACATTGTAGGTGTACATATAAAGGAAAAATATTCAATAAAAAATGTCAGAAATAGTGATAGATACATGATTAATAATAATATACATGCATAACTATCCATTAGTTAAACTGTACATGTCCATACAAAAAATGTCTGTGATAAAATTAGTAGCTTTTCAAGTGATTTCTGTATTATATTGTTCTGTTCTTGTGAAAGGGGACGCAGGTAAGATCTTCATTATTTTTACAAATAACTTTTAAAGAATAAATTTCATATTATAAAGAGGTCACTTTGACAATGATGAAAATAGATAATATTTAGTTGACCAGATACAGTAACACGAGTAACCCACGGTATACACAGTGATAAACAAAATCATTACCTTTCTTATGAACATAAAATTTAAGAAATAGAAATCACAAAGAAATCATACGATTTGTTTATCATTTGTTACCATTATTTGTTCCTCAATCTTTTTTGTTTGGGTGTGTGTCAAATATCTGACCCAATAGTTATTTCTAAAAAAACAACACACCATAAATCATGCAAACAGGATGTTAAACAAACGGAAGATCTTCAACAGTTTCATGTTTTTCAAAATGTTTTTTAGACTTTGGTTCATTTATAATTTATTGTGTTACAACGACACGTGTTAATGTTCCAACCCGTATGCTTTATTCTTAAGACTGTATAAAAAGAAAGAGATGTGATATGATAGCTAACGAGACAACTAACCACCACCTTTCAAATGAAGAGGATGGAATCAATAACAGTGTTTCTTTTTATACAGTCTTAAGAATAAAGCAGACGGGTTTTAAAAAACGTTTTTTTATGATATCGATGTCAATTTGGGAAACAATGCTATGATATTTGCGAATTACAATGCATTAACTTTATCATACATTTATTAGTGTATATATACAGTAATTAACTAATGAAGAGGTATATATGTTACAGGGAATTTGTAAAATCAGGGATTTTGTAAAATCACTAACAGTTCCTGACCAGTGGTTTTGTAAAATCCCTGAAATTGTTAGGGATTTTACAAAATCACTGAAAATAGAGCTAGGGATTTTTTAAAATCCCTGATTACAATTAAGTAAAACTTTCTATTAGAAATGTGTTTTTTTTTAATTAAAAAAAGACTACTGATCAATAATGATTTTGACATATTTTCGTTAATAAACACTATGAGCTAGCACTAATGTATAATGATAATGACTAAAAAAGCATTTAAACGGATATTTACACCATGCACTGTTACTATTCATTTTAGCATGACAAGTTTGGGTGACATCTACTGTTACAAAATTATCTGCTTTTCGATGCATATCTGAATCAAATCAACTTGTCTTCGGAAAATTTAAATCTTTGCTTATTTTATACTTAAAGACAATGCCTTCAGTTTACTGTAGCAGTTCTACGTATTTTTTAGTTAGCATTCCTCTCATAGTTCCTTGTAAAGTTCTAAAGCTTTGTAAGAAACATTTGCACACTTTCTATTTGCGCACTTTTAATACCATTTCGTCACTCTACCATGACCTTGTGATATGTGAATTTTCTGAACTATGCTGTACATGTCTTCAAGACATACATTACATTTTTAAAACATCTTCCTCTGATGAATAGCGTTATTTAACGATTTTATCAAATCCCCGTAATGAAGAACTCCATTCCTACATTAAAGAGTTCAGAGAGAAAGTTTAAAAACTTATCCAAAGTTTTATCACTTTGTGATAGAATATATGTATCTGATATATGACCAAAGTAAGTAAAACTTTTTTTTTATTTTTGCTTGGTTAGAACCTATTCATAAACATGCAAGTATACAAAACAAATTATTCTTACCTATATTTTCTGTTGTCTTTATTATTATTTTATTTTAATATAAATGTTATTTTGTAGGCATCAAATTAATAATACAACACTTATTTGCTTTTTATATATCAAATTTCATGCAGCAATAAGATGATCTTGCTCTGATATGAATGTAATATTTGCCACTGGATCACATACCCTTACCAACCCAATTTCTTATTATACCTAACATATGTGTTTTTCTTCTATTATGACAGCAATCAACCTAATTTTCCATCTCTATATTTGATTTTAAAAATTTTATATAATTGGTTTTTTTTACAGTATAGACAGAAAAAAAACCTATATTAAACAGCAACTTTCTGTCAGACAAGGTAGTGATATCATATTTTCCAACGGGTTTCATATGTTGCATTTTAAATTTACCTCAATTATTTGAAGTAACTTTTTGTGTGTATGTTTGTTCTTGATTTAAAGACATCTGCGCCTTAGACATTATTCTACAGTATGTCAGTTGTATAGTGCATGAAAACAGCTCACTTAATATTAAAATAAAGGCTAGATTAACCTCAAACTTATTGAGTGTTACTGTTGTAAGCTTTTTCACAGAAATTCTTAATTAAAATGAATAAATTTATTTTACAAATTATTCCCTGAATTTAATCAGTGAATCTGTAAAAATGTAAAAAAAAAGATGTTAAGTATTTCAAGGTTTTTATAAAATCACTTATTAGTTCAGTGATTTTACAAATTCCCTGAAATTCCAGTGATGTTACAAAATCTCTGATTTCACAAATTCCCTGTAACATATATATATGAGTGCTAAAATTATGTCAAACATTTCCTAAAATTCTCACTTCTTTCGAAATCATTACCGTCTTTAGATTATATTGCACTATAATTACATTAGATGTATGTTTCACTACAATACTTTATTCTGATTGGCTCGCGTTATTCTAAAATCAACTCCATTTCAAAATAAATTAATTATAACCTCCATGATGGCACGTTCTTCTACAATAAAATACGCAGGTAAATAAAAGAAAAAAACTTGATAGTAATCGTGTTTTAAAGATTTTAACAAAAAGATGTAACCATAAGTATTGAATGCTTCTCTAAGTAATTTCATAGGGTTGTAACTGCGTTGAAGGTGTGCATAGGTGCTTGAGGACAGGATCTTGTTATGAGCACCCCATAGTCCCTCCCCCTTATTATCATAAATCTCAGATTTTTTAATATATATCACTTATTTGTACCATATAATATACTACTATACCATATTTTTACTTTAAATATGCATGTTTACTATCAACGTGAATCTCGACTATAGAGCGAAGCGAAAGGTTGCCAACTTCGTTTCATGAAATTGGGGCAACGGTCAGGAAAAGTTGTTTTAAAATGTAATAAAATTTCACTTACCGGTTAAACCAACGAGTCCATGCTCTTCCAAGATGATTTTCCTTATTGAATTTGGATATCCCGATATAATATAATACCGTTTTAACACTTTTATTTCATTTTTTCTGCAAGTGATGTTGCTTTTTTTACTCCATTCAACTTCGATCAACGGAAGTAACAATACAACGACATCTGTGTGGTATTCAGCTCAAGAAGGATAACTCCACATGTAACCGCGGGAAATTAGATGAGTTCCAGGGTAGAAAAAGTAAGAGATTTTCGAAATGTATACATTCGAAATTCTCGTATGTGTACTTTCCCTGCATATACCCCGGAACTCATCTAATTTCCCCCGGTTACATTTGCGGAAAAAATGAAATAAAAGTGTTAAAACGGTATTATATTATATCGGGATATCCAAATTCAATAAGGAAAATCATCTGGGAAGAGCATGGACTCGTTGGTTTAACCGGTAAGTGAAATTTTATTACATTTTAAAACAACTTTTCCTGACCGTTGCCCCAATTTCATGAAACGAAGTTGGCAACCTTTCGCTTCGCTCTTTAGTCGAGATTCACGTTGATAGTAAACATGCATATTTAAAGTAAAAATATGGTATAGTATACATATGGTACAAATAAGTGATATATATTAAAAAATATATACAAAATGTTCTTCGATCAACGCTTTTACACCCCAATGAAGTAACAATAAAGAAACATTCAATTCCTTAATATTGATACAAATGTTTTTTTTATAAAATGTTATATTACTAGGTGCAAGTCATGTAAATTACAGATTTACTTTTGGACAGTTGATTTAATTTTGAAACGGGTTTTTGCTATTAATTATGAACGAATTTTGTCGTCTATTCTTCCAATAATCCGCCATTTTATAATATTGTAAAATAGCATGGATCTTGCTACTTTTTCTTTAAGGCCTATTTGGTTTATAATCTTGAGTCGACAAGGATATTTTGGATTAGTCTATAAAGATTTTCTAGATTTTCATTGTTTTTTTTTCTATATATATTACAGGTAACACGTGGGGATACCAAGACGGAATACGTAAGTCATGTGGTTTTTATCAGACATGCAAACGATTGTTTGTAAGGTATTGTGCTCGAGTTTGACAAGACGATGTATTGTTTATTTTTAAACAACTATACATTGAACAGAGAATCCAAGTACGAGTTATATATTTATATATGTGTGTTTCTCTTACTTGCCAATGGATAATAATATTAGACCCAAAATAAAAACAAGTTGCTTTCTTTAAAAAAAAGAAATGCAATCGTAAACCCAAATGCTTGTTTGGCATTATAGTAGTCTCAGGCATTATATATTAGAAAATTGTTTAATAAAGATGTATTGTTTGATATTACTTTTGTTGTATAAGAATTAAAAACTGACATTGATTGTTTGCTCAAGGTAATACCGGCGTCACACATCAGCGTGTAACTCCAACGTACGTCGGCCGTGGGTAAAAAATCATGCACGCTAGTAATTTTGGATGCATTCAACCTGTCAATCATATCTGTATCGTGTGCACAACGAGCTTAAAGCGTGTATTGGGCGTGCGGGAAGCGTACCTCAGCGTTTATCGGGCGTTAAGGTGACGTATGTTGGCGTATGTCTGGCGTTTGTCTAACATAGATGGAATGTAGGCTACGAAATAAAAAAAAGTCTATTGAACGTATTTGAGACGCGTCCCGGTCGTATCTGGAACGATAAAAAAATGACTCATAAAAGAGTTACAGCAGGTTTTGAAGCAGTTTGAAAAATATAACTATATGTATTGTGGTGTTGTGAAGAATCCGTGCTGATGGAGTGTCTGGGACGTTAAATTATGGGGTGTTTGTACTGGCGTCACACATCAACGTGTATGTGCTCCGACGTAAAAAAATCATATACGCTACCAATACGCTAGTAATTTTGGATGCATTGAACCTGTCAATCATATCTGTAACGTGTGCACAACGAGCTTTAACCGCGTGTATTGGGCGTACGAGAAGTGTATCTAAGCGTTTATCGGGCGTTCAAGAAAGGTATGGTTGCGTATGTCTGGCGTTTGTCTAACGTAAATGGAATGCTCACTACGAAGGAAAAAAGTTTCTTGAACATATTTGAGACGCGTCCCGGTCGTATCTTCGACGTTCTATTATGGGGTGTTTGTTGCAAACACACATGCATACGTTTTAGTTAAAGTACGATCTCGAAGCGTATACAACGTGCCCTAAACGTGACTCAGCTTATCTGTAGCGCGTTAAACGCGCTTGTAGAGTATGTATAACGTGCGTGTAGCGTATAGGTATACGCTAGACACATTCTTGAGCTGGATGAAATTTTTTATTGCTGCATAAAAATTTCACCAAGCGTTTACCGTTGTATTTCGACGTACTTCAAAATTATACAACGCTCGTTTAACAATTGCTCAAAGCGTTCCTCTGGCGTGCAACTAACGTATACCGACTTTGTCAATTTTCGCTGTACATCTAGTGCACGTCAATATATACGCCAATGTCTGACGCCGGCATTAGTAATGTGTGACGCCGGTATAAAACAAATACCCCATAGTTTAACGTCCCAGACACTCCAAAGCCGGCATTAGTAATGCCGGCGTCACACATTGGCGTAAATACCGGCCTGCACCAAACGTACAGAATAAATTGACGAAGTCGGTGTACGTTAGTTGCACGCCTGAGCTGAATGAAATTGTTATGCTCCATAAAAATTTCCTTGATTAAAAGCGTTTACCCAGCGTATACCTTTGCATTTCGACGTACTTCAAACTTATGCAACGCGCGTTTAACGCTTGCTTAAGCGTTCCTCTGGCATGCAACTAACGTATACGGACTTGTAGATAGTTGTCTTATTGACATCATACCACATCTTCTTTTTTATATTTGATATCTTATCGCCGACCCTGTTCAGTCTGCTAAAATTAGATGCATGATTAATTTTAATGTAATCAGCCGTAATTAAAGCGGCACATTTGATTCCTTGTTTTATTGCTTGAAGTATTATTTCTTACATCTGCATGGTCAAATGTATTATTTTAAAATATATTTTAGATTAAGATTTCAGTTTTACTTTTTTTTCTTCATATTGAATATCAGTCACACACAGACGAAAAGGATCCAGAGGTTATGTGACCTCCTTGTTTTAATAAAAAGTAAATAACATTGCAATATTTAAACAAAGAAAATAACTTTAAATTTGCAATTTTAATGAAAATAAAACGGAAATATACTTTCATAATTAATTTTAACGTTATTTTCAATAAACAATATTTCTTTTTGAAAAATCTTCGTTTTTTACCTCAGTCTATTCGAGGACGTATATTAGATTATGTAAACACGCCCTTGGTCTATCCTACACGTAAAATTTCAAGAAAGTGCAAGAAAGACTTCCTTTTAATTTCAGTATGAAAAAAATTAGCCTGTTTTGTACATCATGTACATATTCCCTAGATCTGAGACTACTATAACACATGTGTTATAGTAGTCTCAGCCTAGATTCATACTTTTAAATAAAATGATAGTACATGTAATACTTCTTTTATAGATTTTAGTTAACAAATCTCGTTTCGAATATAAATCGTATTGGTTACATAAAATCATATAACGTACATGTATCTACGCATATATTGAAAGTAAATATTAGCAGCTTGTAATTGCATGCAAGGAAGTATTCAAATGCTAATTAAAGTAGCTTGCGTCTTAATAAATCTACATTTGAAAATGCCTGTACCAAGTCAGGAATATAACAGTTCTTGTCCATTCGTTTTTGATGCGTTTTGTTATTTGATTTTGCCATGTGATTATGGACTTTCCGATTAAATTTTCCTCTAAGTTCAGTATTTTTGTTATTTTACTTTTTATGCATCCTCTCTATAGCAAATTTAAGATGCTGATGCTTTTTCAACAGGTAAATTAATAAGCTATAGCGCATGTATATGCAAGGTGGGCATGGAAAGAACAGATGTATTCCGAATAACATCTGATGTTCCGAAAGACTACGGACATCGTCCAATATATACTGCGTAAACCCTCAGGGGTTTACACAAAAAAAAAAAAAACATAGGGTACATGTCTTTCCAACACAAACGATGCAAATTACTGCTAAGCGCGCACATGTTTTGATATTTTTTTTTTCAAACATTCGTTTGCAAAATTTACATAAATTTTGACAAACTATGCAAACGATAAAAATGCATCTGCAGTTTGTCGTTTGTCGTTTGTTCGTACAAACGCTACATTTGTTTCTTACTTCAACCTGATTGAACGAAGTATTTGTTTCTACGATTGTAAAAAGTCTATTTACCAACAACATATGCATGCATTATTGAAAGTTCAAACAGGGTCAGTAAAGACTTATTAAACGATGTTTTTGTTTCTACTTTTGTAGCGTTTAGAAAACAACAACAAACGCGACACAACGTTTATAAAACTTGGTTAGAAAGAAATGCAGCCTAAGTACTATAAAAAAGAACTGTTTGTACATAGTTCGTTCTTATGTCGTTCTGTTATAATACTGTCCCAGGTTAGGGGAGGGTGGGGATCCCGCTAACATGCTTAACACCACAACATTACTTTTGTATGTGTCTGTCCCAAATCATGAGCCTGTAATTCAGTGGTTGTCGTTTGTTTATGTGTTACATATTTGTTTTTCGTTCATTTTTTGTATATAAATAAGGCTGTTAGTTTTCTCGTTTAAATATTTTGACATTGTCATTTCGGGCGTTTTATAGCTGACTATGCGGTATGGGCTTTGCTCATTGTTGAAGGTCGTATAGTTACCCTTAGTTGTTATTTTTTGTGTCATTTTGATCTCTTGTGCAGAGTTGTCTTATTGATAGTCGAGGGCCTATTGTTAATAAGTCGAAAAATGATATTGATATAGAAAATGATATGCCATTTATTTCTTGTTATCATACTTGACTACAGTAGTCCCTTATAAATAATGAAGATAGTATTATGAGTGTGTTGTCCTCAAAAGCCAATTGAGCGTAGGCACAATAAATGTTTGGGTATATATGCGCGTAGATAAAAAAAAATACTGTTCGGGAATATGCGCATACACAAAATAACTCCTCGGGAAAAATCCTTGAACATTCCCATATGTTAGTCACCGCTCGTCATACAACCAATCATAACACGGTTTATATCTTTCCTCTTTAGCTCCTGCTGAATGGCCAAGAGAATATAGAACATGTGGTGGTCGGCGTCAATCTCCGATCGACATACAAACCAACCGAGTACGTCTGAATCAACGATTGGGCAGATTTAACCTGAGAGACCTGAATAATATAAACAATATTCGGTTGACCCTTAAAAATAATGGACACACAGGTAATTTATAAATCAGGAAAATGAATAATGGATTTAAGAAATATATTATTATAGCATTTATTTACAAAGACTACCAAACGAACGGATATGATTTAGAAAAAATAATTCAGAACAATCTTTTTACTTAGACAAAAACAAAATTTTTACCTTTACCCTGCAATCTGTTTAATGGTATTGACCTCTGGTAAATATGATATAAACAGGTCGGTATATAACTAGTGGATCTAGCTGAACAGGTCAGTATATAACTAATGGATCTAGCTGAACAGGTCAGTATATAACTAGTGGATCTAGCTGAACAGGTCGGTATATAACGTATGGGTCTAGCTGAACAGGTCAGTATATACATGTAACTAGTGGGTCTATCTGAACAGGTCGGTATATAACGTATGGGTCTAGCTGAACAGGTCAGTATATAACTAGTTGGTCTAGTTAAAAATCCATAATGGATAATATGCTCATTACTGCAACTTCGACCAATCATCGAATAACATGCCAAAGGAAAGAACAACTTTAGCATGTTTTTTTTCTTTCTCAACTACCATCTATCTAATAGTATATTTCGTTTTATTTAGCTGAAGTTGATGTTGAAGGACGAAACAACCGTCTGGTAGTAAATGGCGGAGGTCTTCCCGGTCCTTATACTGTTCAACAGTTTCACTTCCATTGGGGATCACAGGACAGCCGCGGATCAGAACACGACATAAATGGTAGATTCTTCCCTATGGAGGTAAATTTAAAAGTTTTGTTCGTCGGTAAATTCTATTCTTATTTATATATTTAGCAGCAATTATATACAATTAACCATCACTACTATGTTAAATGTTTTCTTATAACTTTTAGTATTTTCGTAAATTTAGATGCATGTTGTGACCTACTCACAGAGATACAGAATATTTGAAGAAGCTTAAAATGCAACAGGAGGCCTCGCTGTGCTGTCGTTTCTATTCGACGTACGTATATTGTAGGCATTAAATACTAAACATTTAAGGTGGTACCTAACAACTTGACTAACATAAATTTGTCTCGTTAAATTTTCATAAAATTTTGACAAAATGTTTTCTTTGACCATATGACAAAAATATATAAATTTCAAAAAACATGAACCACACACTATATCGGAAAATTGTTGTTGAACAAAATATCCAATTGACTAACACCTGTTTTGATCATCGATGCACATAACATTTCTCGAACAAGAAACGTTCATCTGATTTTTACAGAGTTATCTCCCTATAGTGTTATGTACCATCTTGACTATTAATCTTAAATGTCATTTAAATATGTCTTAAGTTTGTCAGTGGTTCTCTCCTTAAAATCTGTGACATGTTCGGCTAATCAAAAGATTCATGTTTTGTATTTTACTTTTATATTATACAGCCCGCTAAAGTTAAGCACCATTAAATATAACTGTAAATATTTGTTTAACTGTTGCGATTACATTATAAAGTGTTATGAACTGCCTTAACATACGCTCTACACTTAGATTATCCCCATCGACTAAAAAATTGAACTCTGAAAAAACCCGCCAGGCAACTTTTTATTAAAGGTCATCTGCATTTTTCCAAATACAATGTTTCAAATGGATACCTGTAAATCATCTCCCCACTGTCACGCGTACAGGTGCAATTTGACCTTCATTATTCAAATCATTGTGTAATATGACAAGATTAGGTGTACGTGATCTGGTGCTGAACGTTGACAAGTTAATTGGCATGTCAAATGCCTATATAAGCACTAGGAGCATAGGTACCCTTCAATGTTAATCACACCGTTATTGCATGAAATTGGTAATTTTTCACCGTGCCCCATTTTATTTCAGATTGGTCCTCATAATCCTGCCTTTGACGAACTGATTAGTCATATGAGCGATATACGACACGAAGGTAACATTAGTACACGTGTATATGTCTGTAGACGTTTGTTATTAGTATTCAAAAATTTTAAGAGTATACTAACATCTTTTAAATCATTTGAGATGGTACTTTACCTAATAGTGTAAGTATATATATATGCAAATCTTGATCATATAAATTTCACAGAAATCTCACATGAGTTTCTCCTAAAAAAAGCTTATATATGAAACATTTGCTTGGGGAATTAGATTTTTTTTTACAATTGTAATAAAATTCGGAAATATAGATGTTATTTTTACTTTGATGAAAAATTTGCATGAATTTTACGTAAAATTCACAATTGTTTTACATGAGATTTACGTGAAACTCACATTAACTAATTACATGTGAATGTATAAGCTTGTGTGAGGTGAAACTCAAGGTGATTTCAAGTGAGATTTACATAAATTTAAATTCTCGTGAAATTGGTGCAAATGAACTTCAAGTTTCCCTGTGTAATATCTGCTTTGATTTATATGATCAACACCTCTTACACAGAACTTGATCAAATTCGTAGCAAGCATTACTGAAAATACGTGGTTTGTTTAGTAATATACTCACTAAAGTACAAATATAAGTCATATACATACACTTTAATTTTAAGCTGTAACCCGCTAAATAATGGAGGTACATAATTTTCATAACCTTATCTCGTAAAGCACAAATTTAAAAAAAAATCCGACAAGTATTTTTCAGACAAGCTTGCCAAATCTCACGTTTGTAATGCTGAATTTATCAATCAAATTAAGGTCATCACTCAAGAAATTTTACGATCGCCATCACGAACTAATTGACCATTATGACAAAAGTGCGTCAGAAATCATATCTTCCTCAGTCATAATAACCTTCCTTCATTATCGAACTAAAAAGGAAATAACACGACGGGTACCGTATATGGTGCAGGAAATGCTTACCCTTCCGGAGCACCCGATTTCACTCCCGTTTTTTAGTGGAGTTCGTGTTGTTTCTTATTTATTATTTAACTGTTGATGTAAATGTCTTTTTGTTTTGTGAATCTTTGTTTACTCCTTGGTTTTGATTGTTATTGTCTTATTAACAACTCTTGTGCAGCCGTGTTAAGTATGTAAAAACCATCCCACATTTAAAACGTTTAGATCAAAATGAATAATTAAGGAAATATCATGATGCTGCAAATGCAAACTGAATTTACTGAAGAAATGAATGTCTAAACGAACACAAACATTGAGAAACATAAAACTACGGCGAGTCCGAACTTTATTTTGTGATCTCCGAATCAACTTTCTCTTCTTAAATGCCAAAGCAAAAACAAATAAATCAGTGAAAATGATTGATAAAATACCCCCTCTCAATCAAAGAATGAATAAAAAATTAAAATAATCAAACTCATACATAAAAATCACACACAAAAAAAAAAACCAAGCATCAACACAACAACGACAAGAATACAACAAACACATCCAACCATTAAAGTATCATAGGTTGATTTGGTAATATACATGTGTTTATCCAGACCTCTCCCATATGGCAGTATGGCCAATTATAAGCTGTCTTCCGTTGTCATGTCCGAGTTTTAAAACGTTATCATCTCACGTTGTCATAACTTTGTGTAAAAAAATAACATCCTCTTCCAAAAAAAAAAAACCTTGTTACAACGCTAAAATAATGTTCTGGTTACCTGATACAAAATATATATTTACCCATAGCCATCATATCAGTGTTTCAGTCCGACTTTTCTCTGACATCTTTATTAACTGCCGTACCTAATTATCTGTTATATTTTATGATTGGTTTTTATGGTCATTGCAGTACCTAGTTATCTCATGTTTTTTTATGATTGATTCTTATGTCATCTGCAGTACATAGTTATCTATTGTATTTTATGATTGGTTCTCATGCTCACTGTAGTACATAGTTATCTATTGTATTTTATCATTGGTTGTCATGCTCACTGCACTACCTAGTTATCTATTGTATTTTATGATTGGTTCTCATGCTCACTGCACTACCTAGTTATCTATTGTATTTTATTATTGGTTCTCATGCTCACTGCACTACCTAGTTATCTATTGTTTTTTTTTATTGGTTCTCATGCTCATTGCAGTACATAGTTATCTATTGTATTTTATGATTGGTTCTCATGCTCACTGCACTACCTAGTTATCTATTGTATGTTATGATTGGTTGTCACGCTCACTGCACTACCTAGTTATCTATTGTATTTTATGATTGGTTCTCATGCTCACTGCAGTACCTAGTTATCTATTGTATTTTATGATTGGTTCTCATGCTCACTGCACTACCTAGTTATCTATTGTATTTTATTATTGGTTCTCATGCTCACTGCACTACCTAGTTATCTATTGTGTTTTTTTATTGGTTCTCATGCTCACTGCAGTATCTAATTATCTATTTATTTTATGATTGGTTCTAATGCGACTGAACTTAACCAAACAACATTTTATCTTATTATTTTTCAGACGACCATGTGGATATTCAAACGTTTTCTTTAAGATCCCTGTTTCCACGTTCCACTAAAGTATTTTATAGATATTACGGTGGATTGACAACCCCTCAATGTTTTGAGAGCGTAATCTGGACAATATTTCAGGAGCTTATTCGAATTTCTGAAAGACAGGTGATAAGAGGATAAATATATTTACTGTATTACTTCATGCAAATACATAACTCGTACGGTCAAACACTGTAACGGAACAGTAATGGTAATGAAAACTAGAAAAACAACATTGAATTTCATCGAGCTGGGTCAAAAAGACATCGAACTCATGTAAATAAATATCAATACATGGTAACCTGTTTTGTGCCGAAAAATTCTATATGCCAAGTCTGTAACAGTTTGCAAATAGAGTTGAGTTAAGAACACAGCAAAACAAACATCATTCATCATTAATTATAATTAGAATGTTTCAAAAATCAATCAGAGTCTTTTACATGTAGATGTATATGTGTATACCTACATTAAGTGGATTTCTATAAGACACAGCTCATTATGCTGTAAAAAAAAACCCAAAGACATGATGCTTACATCTTATTTGTAATAGGTGCTTCAGTATGATAATTTCAAAAATGTTTTTTTTTAGCTTTGGTGCTGAAATCAAAATGCAGGAAACCCAAAATAATCAAACAATTTCAAAATTAAACAAAAATCAAATCACAAAAGGGAAACTAAAAAAGCCACCTAAGTTATGTATGAATGTGTGACTAATTTTTATTATTCATAGATAAACCAATTCAGGCACCTAGGCGATTTTTCATGATTATTTTTCGTTCCATCCAAATCTATTTGTAAATAAAAAGTAAAATCACAAAAATACTGAAATCTGAGGAAAATTCAAAACGGAAAGTCCCTAATCAAATGGCAAAATCAAAGGATAAAACACATCAAACGAATGGACAACAATTCCTGACTTGGAACAGATACTCTCAAATGTAGAACATGGAGTATTGAAGCTTGTTTTATATCGCTACACCTCTCACTTTTATTACAGTCGCATCAAAATCCGTTATTTTTACAACGATGCGCGAACAAAACAGACATAATCGGTAAAATATTCAAATAGATATAGAAAGATGTGGTACAATGTATGAGTGCCAATGAGACAACTCTCCATTCAAATAACAATTTATAAAAAGTAAACCATTATAGGTGAATTTACGGCCTTCACCACGGAGCCTTGGTTCACATCGAACAAAAAGCAATAAAAGGCCCCAAAATTAGTAGCGTAAAACCATTCAAAGGGGAAAACCAACGGTCTAATCTATATAAAAAACGAGAAACGAGAAACACGTATATATTACATGAATATGGTTATAGCAGTCATCACTGTGTTACAATCTCAAGACAGTCTCTAAACCATTTCATATCTCTTTGCAATTGTCTTTTTCGTCTAGTGGAAAAACTTATTCAAACACTTCTTTAGCTATTGCATTACGAATTATTTCATTAATAAACCAATTCAGACACATATACGTCTATCTATGACTGTTGCTGTAATAAAAAAATAAAAAAATAAAACACTATTGTTTTACAAATAAATTTGTAGATAAACCAATTCCGACGTCTAGGCGATCGTCATTTCCTCCGTTTCCGACCACTGTCAGATAACTTTTGACCAACACAGCCTCTAAATGGAAGATGTGTCTATACCAATGACCGACGAGGTTATCGATACCAAAGAAAAGGTACATTTGGAAGACAACCTCAGCAACCTGTACCTGCTCCAACCAGACCGTTTGTTAATAGGCCACAGGTAAAGTATTTAATTGTATAAACAAAGTTGGCACGTAACCGTTGACATGACAGCAACACTACTCCAAAATCATAAAGATTTATAAAAAAGAAGATGTTGTTTGATTGCCCATGAGATAAATCCACATAAAGAGACCAAATGACACAGAAATAAACAGCTACTTAGTCAGCTATGAAAGGTCCAAAAATCACAAAATTAATGTAAAACGATTCAAACGAGAAAACTAACGGCCTGTAGCTAATAAGTGTAAAAAAAAAAAAAAAAATAAACGAAAAAATAAATGTTAGACTGCATTAAACTACAACCAATGAATGTCAGGCTCCTACATTTTTGTACATACATAATGTGGCGGGGTTTAACATGTAAGCGGGATCCCAAACCCCTAACCTGGGACAATTGTGTAACAGTTTGTCTATTGTAGCTCTGATCTATAATTCAGTTGATGTTTGAAGTAAGTTTCTTATTTCTAAGTCTTTATTTTTTTGTGTAGTGTTTAGTGGATTTTCGTAATTTTCGTATTCTTACCATAACATTGTCAGTCGCTCATAGCGGAATATTTGACAGGCAGTGACGTATAGGAACCGAAGAAAAATATCCTGAGTTATATGAGTATAAAAAGTTAAGTAGAATTTCAAATGTCTACCTTACATTTGCTCTCTCATTTATTGTGGAGGTTTTATTGTTAAAGCATTTTTTGATGTTCACGTTTCGTCAAGTATACCGTTGAATGGTTTTACACTAGTGATTTTTTGGGCCCTTTACAGCTTGTTGTACGGTATGAACCAAGGCTCCGTGTTGAAAGCCTACCTTGAGCTATAATAGTTTACTTTTATAAATTGTTTATAGGATGGAGAGTTGTCTCATCGGCACTCATACCACATCTTCCTATATCTACCATTTAAAACTAAAGTAACTACTCATCTAAGATTATATTACTTATATGTTGCCATATTAACAATGTTTTAATTAGTTATGTGGAGGAACAGATCGAGATTGTATTTGATTAATCATAAAATAAGGCCTCTGTAGTTTTGGTGAGTCCAAAGATTTGATTTACTTTCATTAGGAAAATAGAGTAATAATGTATACCGATGATTTATGAGTATTTCAATGATGGAGAAGCTTTACAAACAGAAATATTCATAGCATAATATCCATTTTCACCTAAGGTCAGCTTTTCCCGAGGAAGATAGAGATAAATTGGCTCATAAAATGTGATCAACATATTTACTCTGACCTTTTGAAAAAAATATAAAAACTTTAAAAATACTTATACCACACAATTTATCTGAACATTTTCATTGGTTGAATAGCACCAATTTTAATTTGAGAAGTTTAATTTTCCCTTTACAATAAAAAAATGATTAAAATATTCAGCTGATTTTTACAGAGTTATTTTTCTGTAGTCTTTTGTAAGAATAATAAGCCCTTATATTCTCGGTGATTAACAATGTTAAAAAAGGGAAAGAAGGTATTTGTTTATGATAATCGATAAGATCATCATTCCAGTAGTGACCGAATGACTAATTTTTGCTAAAGGTTACAAACATCATCCTACAATGAGCAAAAACAGTTGGGTGAAGACTAAGCATTACATGTAGACGGACGGAAAAACGCCGCGTTTACTCGCGTGAACTTCCTGTAAACGCCGCGTTAACTCTGCGTAATTAAAACACCGAAATTTCAGTAAACATCAAAAGGAAACAGACGTTTACTTTCGCGTTTTTCTCCGCGTTGACGCGAAAAAAAAAGGTGCGTCACCTGTTTTTGTAAAAAGTAAACGGGCGTTTATTTTCGCACTGATTTCCGTGTTTACGTTGAAAAAAAGGCACGTCTTTTAGTTTCGAAAGAAATAAACGCACGTTTATTGTTAAAAGTAAACGCGCGTGGACGCAAATTGTCAGCGTATCGTGGATACAACGACCTAACATATCACATGATAAGGTATATCAAAATGACCAACTGTCCTTTTTCGTTTGACATATTGACGATTACTGTTTAGGGTATAACACCTCTTTCATAAATTGAAAACTAATGTAATATATATTAAGTTAAAAAAAAAAATGATATTTATCCTGGAACTCTAAAACATACAAGACTCTCAGTTTACATTCATGCGGGGATACTTTTAAGGAAATCTGACAAAACCTGAGCTGATACGATAACTGTTCAAGTTTATAGAAAGGATGCGTCGGTGATCATAGTTGAAAAAGTTTTGTGATTATTAGTAGATATCATTCTCTTTGTGAGGCAGACATACGTCTGAATTCAACGGGACTACCATCTCACAATTAGCAGATATCCTTCCCTTTTGTGAGGCAGACACACGTCTGATTTCAATAGGGCTACCATCTCACAATTAGCAGATATCCTTCCCTTTGTGAGGTAGACAAACGTTTGATTTCAATGGGGCTGCTATATCTCACAATTAGCAGATATCCTTCCCTTTGTGCGGCAGACAAACGTCTGATTTCAATGGGTCTACTATCTCAGAATTAGCAGATATCCTTCCCTTTGTGAGGCAGACACACGTCTGATTTCAATGGGCTGCTATCTCACAATTAATTGATATATTCTCTTTGTGAGAAAGACACACATTTGATTTCAATAGGGCTACTATCTCAAAAACAATGGTCGGTAGTACTACACCAACAGTGCATAAATAAAAAATTAAGAGAAAACAAAATGTATGATATTAAAAATATGAGGTATATTTATTAAAATGAAACAAATATCTAAAGCTCGGTTGACACAATCTTAAAAATAGGAAACAATTGTATAGAGGTTGATTGATACATTTTTTACAGCAGTAAACACATATCTACATGGAGAGAGGGCTCGGTTGACACAACCTAAACAACAGGAAAAATATATCTAGAGCTCGTTTTATACAATCTAAACAACAGGAAACAAATATAATATCTAAAATTGGTTGACACAATTTATACAGAGGAAACGAATATCTTGAGTTCAGTTTACAAAATTTAAACAATGAACAGAGTGAAGGAATCATTTTAGCATGTTTATTTCATATATTGGTGAAATTGTACTTTTTCAGTTTTCTGTATCTAAAACCAGATCCAATGGTTTTCCTGTATCTAAAGCTAGATCCAATAGTTTTCCTGTATCTAAAACTAGATCCAATGGTTTTCCTGTATTTAAAACTAGATCCAAAAGTTTTCCTGTATTGAAAACTAGATCCAAAAGTTTTCCTGTATTGAAAACTAGATCCAATAGTTTTCCTGTATCTAAAACAAGATCCAATGGTTTTCCTGTATCTAAAACCCGGACCAATGACAGACGACAAAATAGGAGGAGGACTTCACAAAGACGCCGTAACAGAGTGTAAAGCCGCTTAAGGTAGATGGGGTGTCTAAATTATAATCCATAGAATCTTTTAATAATTTGCCAAAATGTAGTTCATATCCTGCTTGTTTAAAAACATTAATAAAAAGAATGGGTCACCGGACTTATTTTCACGCTACAGGTTGTTCAAAATTGTCAAGATTTTGTATAGATTATGCATGGAAAACCCATTTTTCCGCCATAAAACGCAAACCACACCATAGAATTTTGAGATAAAATATGAGAAGATAGCTTCAATATTATACTTTCAGATAAGAAAAAGAAAAAATGGGGTCACCGGACTCGTTTTCTAGCTACATGTAAAAATGGGAAAATTCCTAACACATTCTATTGTAAAAGTAACACTATCTCGATTATCTGCCCTTGCATTTGAGTTGCCTCCCCTTATTTGACAAAGTTGAAAAAAAATTAATCAAACAAAAGAATTCATATTTTTGTAAAATACAATCATAAATATGATCAAACATGGCATTTTCTATATTATAATGAAAATTCTGACACATGAATTACCTACTTCTATAAAAATTTGCACATTTCATCAAAGATCTAGACCTTGTTTTCTAGTATTTCAAAATTGTCTGATGTATGAATTAGATAAGTCAGTCAGAAATAATACGTGTTTACAAAAGACAGGAGCATCATATTAACACATGTTAGAAAGCAGATCATACCGAACATTAGTATAACAAAATGTTCTGTAATTATTAAAATACACTACTAGTATATTTCCGAATAAACTACGGTAAATAAAGGCAAAAGTAGTATACCACTGTTCAAAATTCATAGATCAATGGAGAAAAAAAAAGTCCGGGTTACAAACTAAAACTTAGGGAAACACATCAAGTATAAGAGGAGAACTACAACACAACAGAAACAACACTAAAAAGTAACACACACAGAAACGAACTATTATATAATAATGGCCATTTTTCTGACTTTGTACAGGACATTTCAAGAAAAAGATGGTAAGTTGAACCCGGTTTTGTGTCATGCCAAACCTCCCACTTAAATAGGAACGTTAAATATAACATTAAAATGACAACATTACATGATCGGACGTACTAAAATACAAATAAATGGGAAAAAATATAGCACAGAGAGAAACACGAATAATTGCTAACAAAAGGTAGCAGGCTTAAAATTTAATACGCCAGACGTACGTTTCGTCCACACAAGACTAACCAGTGACGCTTATGAAAAAACTCGAAAGCCAAAACAAGTACAAAGTTGAAAAGCACTGAAGAACAAAAGTTCAAAAATGTTGTTACCAATACGGCTTAGGTTTTCTGCCTGGGATAAGGAAATCCCTATAATGAAGAATAATTTATATTTTGCAAACAGTAAATTTTATAAAATGATTATATAATAGATGTACATGATAAATAAAGGCAATAGTAGTATACCGCTGTTCAAAACTCATAAATCTATGGACAAAAAACAAAATCGGAGTAACAAACTAAAACTGAGGGAAACGCATTAAATATTAGAGGAGAACAACGACACAACATTAAAATGTAACACACACAGCAACGGACTAAGCATTAGACAACATCAGATGAAAATAACCAATATAACATCAAAACCAAATACATGAATTTTGGATAGAAAAGTACCGTGACACGTCTTATAGTAATGTGAATTCACACTCAAAAATAGGAGAAAACAAACGACACAACGGAAACACAACGTAAAAATGTTACACACACAGAAACGAACTATGATATAACAATGGCCATTTTCCTGACTTGGTACAGGACATTTTTAAAGAAAAAAAATGGTGGATTGAACCTGGTTTTGGGGCATGCCAAACCGAAGTGCTGACTAACTGCATAATAAAAACGAATGCATTACATAAAACAAACTGAAACCAGCACATCAGCCCAGTTAGCCAAAGTCAACAACTCACTTGATGACGTCACAATTGAATTTCTAAAACGATTTCCCAAAAATACGATTGAATTAGGATAAAATTCAATAGTAGTTTTGTACCAAAAGAGGGACGCAAGATACCAAAGGGACAGTCAAACTCATAAATCTAAAACAAACTGACAACGCCATGGCTAAAAAATGAAGAAGACAACCAAAAAAACAGCACACATGACACAACATAGAAAACTAAAGAATAAACAACACGAACCCATAAAAAAAACTAGGGGCGATCTCAGGTGCTCCGTCAGGGTAAGCAGATCTTGCTCCACATGTGGCACCCGTCGTGTTGCTTATGTGATAACAAATCCGGTAAATAGTCTAATTCGTTAGGTCACATTCATGAAAGGGAAGGGGATTGTAGTTACGACGTAAGGAACATATCCGATATCATTTATGAAACGGTTATTCCATAACAGTCAACCAACTCGGGATGGCGTCCGTAAAATTTACAAAGGGATACCAAGTCAGGGAAATGGCCATTGTTATATTATAGTTCGTTTCTTTGTGTGCTACATTCTAATGTTGTGTTTCTGTTGTGTCGTAGTTCTCTTATATTTGATGCGTTTCCCTCAGTTTTAGTTTGTAACCCGGATTTGGTTTTTTCTCTATCAATTTATGAATTTCGAACAGCGGTATTCAACTGTTGCCTTTATTTATAGGTGGCACGGTAGTATTTGCATTCAAGAGTTTAGGTTGCTCTTTTGTGTACCCTACTTAGGTAAATGTATCTAAACAGTGTGATTGGACAAAAAATACAGTATCAACTGAACACACTTTCCCAAACTGAGGGATGAATCAGGTGTAGAAAAATATGAAATAATTTTACATACAGATGAAAATGAATTTTTGAGAATTGTTTTAAATTTTGTATTCACTGCACCATAAAAGACCTAAAAGTACTAGTGGCCTTAGGTTTTTAAAAATAGCAAAAAAAGTAAACGGTCATGATACATATTCAAATTCATTTCTGAATAGTAAAATGAAAGTACTTCAGTTAACTGTGAATGTAGATTTTTTTGCGGTGTTAGAAAGTGGGGAAAATTCTAAAAAGGCTATTATTATCCCTTATGGGCCAGGAAATACTACCGTGCCACCTTAAGGGGGATATATATGTTTACACTAAATCAATAAAGGAACTTTTTTTACCTATGCAATTTGTAAGTTTATCAATAAAAAGTTGATTAAGGGCAACTATTATAAAAACAAGCCTTAAATTCCACCCCTGAGAGTAAAAATTGCTGATTCAGCAAGTTTTGCCTGATCTGTAGGTAATAATGTAAAAATTTACCTAGAAAGTAGAACTTCATTATTTTTATGTAACTTGCAATACATTTTTAATTATAAATGCTCGCTTTAACTTTTCGCAGTGTCTGACACATGTGCAACCACTGAAATTTGAGACGCGACATTCTTCGGTTGCATGTACATCCTACTATGTTCACCGAAATAAATAAATTGCATAATTTTTTATTTTTTTCAACACAAGTACAGCTCTACTAGTTTTCTTGAGGTTTAATTTGTAGTTCTGATGTAACATGACACCAGTAAGAGCTTTTAGGGAACCAGTAAGTGGTTAAAGGGTCCTTCCTTATTCATTTAGCTCTCATATTGGTCTGAAATAGAGATAGAAATAGGGGTTTCTATACATTGACTAGACATTATTTTTGACAAAAAATGTATTTATGATGTTATATCAGCAAGATTAAATGGTTTATTCATTTTCCATTCAAATACCATTAGTTGTTAAGATTTTCTGACAGTGAAAAGCACAATAAAGGCAAATTGATTATGTAAGGGGACATAATTTAACTTAAAGCATACATGAGAAATAGACAAACAGTCAACTTAGAGATATATTCTAGTACATGTATTGTCAAACAGATTTTGGAATAATAGTTAACTGCAATCTAAAGACTTTTGTTGTATTGCCCTCATAATCTGGAAATGTTTAAAGTAATATAAGGCATGCTGTAAAATGTGGAATGAACTTTAATATCAGTTTTCATGATTTGGTGCTTAAACTGTTTCTTTCAGTCAGATTAACCATAAACAGAGTTGGCAATCCAATAATTCCTCCTGAATCACCATGTTTGACTTCTGTGTTGATTTGAAACATCATATATTTAGGTTTTATTCACTCCTTAAGTAAAAATGGTAAGATGAAAAAAAAGTGAAAATCTGCCAGATGGGGTAGGGATGTAATGTTTCTTTTTTTTGGTAAGAAATGAGTGCAGACTAGTATTCTTTATTGTAATATGTTCCAAAGTAAGAAGTCTATGCATCATAGGTGTCATGACTGGTTTCAAGTTTGTTATGGCTTGGTTAAGGTGGCACGGTAGTATTTGCATTCAAGACTTTTTGTTGCTCTTTTGTGTACCCTACTTAGGTAAATGTATCTAAACAGTGTGATTGGACAAAAAATACAGTATCAACTGAACATACTTTCCCAAACTGAGGGATGAATCAGGTGTAGAAAAATATGAAATAATTTTACATACAGATGAAAATGAAGTTTTGAGAATTGTTTCAAATTTTGTATTCACTGCACCATAAAAGACCTAAAAGTACTAGTGGCCTTAGGTTTTTAAAAATAGCAAAAATAGTAAACGGTCATGATACATATTCAAATTCATTTCTGAATAGTAAAATGAAAGTACTTCAGTTAACTGTGAATGTAGATTTTTTTGGGGTGTTAGAAAGTGGGGAAAATTCTAAAAAGGCTATCATTATCCCTTATGGGCCAGGAAATACTACCGTGCCACCTATAAGACTGATATGAAATGTATTAATAACTATGAAAATTACAATACTTATTTATATCAATTTGTGGAAGTAATTAGATAATTACTTATATTATCTAGATATGTCGGTGTTTCTTCTGAATCAAAATGTAAACCATCACGAAAGACATCAATTGTCGAAATGAAGAGACATTAATTGTCGAAATAGAGGGACAGTTAATGTCTAAATACACATATCGTACAATAAAATGAAGACCGTTAATTCATTTAAAGGATTGCGGTCCATTTGTTCATTGCTCTGTTAATGTCAATTTTGTTGCTTTCAATGAGATAAAAAAAAAAGGTTGCGAAAATAAAAAGAAAAACATAAAACCGAACTCTTGGAAAAATTCTAAACAGAAGGTCCTTTATAAAATGATGGCAAAATCAAAAGTTCAAACATGTCAAACGAACGGAAAACAACTGACACATTCCTGATTTGGTACAGATATTGATTTACGAAGAAATGGTGGATTGAACAAGGTGTTTAGTTTAATTTAAGTTAAAACATATTTATGGAAACACGTTATCTCAACCTATAAAAATCCCTTTCCACTATGTGGGTTCGAGTGCTGCCTTGAAGTTATAGCTAGCTCTCACTTATATGGAAAGTGCATAGAGTTATATTAACAACAATGTGCGCGCAAATTAATCCGACATAATCGGTAAGAATTGGAATACAATTAGGTTACAGCAGTCAATATTGTGTACAAATCTTAATCACTATAATATGAAAACAATTATCTATGCCAACAAAGACCAATACAATAGCATATCAAAATATTATAAATAAAGCATATCAGCCAAGAATGAAAGATATTTAAACAAAAACAAAGATGACCACAGTACAAAAAAAAAAACAAATACCAAGCCACGCCAAATGATCCATAAACAAACATGGACCAAACAAAATATACAAAGACAAAAGAAGTAACACGTGCATAACAGTAAGATGATGATGTTAAAAATATCAGTACCTAGGATCTATACTTCAGGACGATCATTATGTATATTTAGGGTGCATTTCTTTCTAACACAAACGATGCAAACGGCTAATCGCGTACATGTTTTGATCATTTGTTTCTAAAATACGTTTGTAAAGTTAACATAAACTTTGACAAACTATGCAAACGCTAAAAATGCGTCTGCAGTTTGTCGTTTGTTGGTTCAAACGCTACATTTGTTTCTAACTTCAACCTGATTAAACGAAGTATTTGTTTCTACGATTGTAAAAAGTCTGTTTACCAAAACATGTGCATGCATTATTGAAAGTTCAAACAGGGTCAATAAAGACTTATTAAACGATGTATTTGTTTCTACTTTTGTAGCGTTTAGAAAACAACAACAAACGCGATACAAAGTTTACAAAATTTTGGTTAGAAAGAAATGCGGCCTTAATGAAGTTGAAACGAAATATTTATCAACAAATTATCGGTATCTTTTGAAGAATCTGTTTTAGAAGAAAAGGGTGAGTCTTTCTTTCATTATTCCTGGCTCATCAACTTTTTGCTCAGGTACTTTTGACGTCTGAGTAGCAGCTGTGAACTCTTTCAATAATACTGAATGATATATCGAATATTAGAATATTACTGGTAAGGTGTGAAAATGAATAATTTCCCGGGAATAATCAAACTCATCTTGAAACACTACCTAAACATTGTGTAAAAAATAGGTAAATGAACTTCACAACAAACATACTTTTTATTTTATGCTACGACTGTCAATAAGACATGATGTATATATATTGCTTATTATTTATGAACATTAAATAGCCTGTAAAAATTGTATTCGAGTATATGACCCATGCTTGTTTAAGAATGATCGGGATAAATGCGTTGGCTTCTATTCTGTTTTCTGTATGTTGTTCTTTCTTTATGGTCAAGGCAGATGGAGGTAAGACCTATTCTATTTTGACAGATAACTACATTTTTATCGTATATTAAAAAAATAATCATCTATTGAAAAATAGTGTTGAGAACAGTGGTGTTTCTGGTATTGTTTATATATTTTATATTACTTTTTTTATATTATATAAAATTGAGAATGGAAATGAGGAATGTGCCAAAGAGACAACAACCCGACCATAGAAAAAAACAACAGCAGAAGGTCACCAACAGGTCTTCAATGTAGCGAGAAATTCCCGCACCCGGAGGCGTCCTTCAGCTGGCCCCTAAACAAATATATACTAGTTCAGTGATAATGAACGCCATACTAATTTCCAAATTGTACACAAGAAACTAAAATTAAAATAATACAAGACTAACAAAGGCCAGAGGCTCCTGACTTGGGACAGGCGCAAAAATGCGGCGGGGTTAAACATGTTTGTGAGATTTCAACCCTCCCCCTATACCTCTAGCCAATGTAGAAAAGTAAACGCATAACAATACGCACATTAAAATTCAGTCCAAGAGATGTCCGAGTCTGATGTCAGAAGATGTAACCAAAGAAAATAAACAAAATGACAATAATACATAAATGACAACAGACTAGTAGCAATTAACTGACAAGCCAGCTCCAGACTTCAATTAAACTGACTGAAAGATTATGATTTCATCATATGAACATCAGGCACAATCCTTCCCGTTTGGGGTTCAGTATCATACCATCATAACATATATGAGAAGAACATAACCCGTGTCATGCCAACAACTGGTTTTTGAATAAATGTGTTTAGTTCCGATGCATGTTAAAGTTTACACACACGAACTGACATTTATATCAAAAGAGGGGCAACATATTCCAGAGGGACAGTCAATATCATAGATCGGAATAAATTGAAAACGCCATGACAGAAAAACACAAACAGACAAATAATAGAACACAAGACACAACAAAACTAAAGACTAAGCAACATGAACCCCATATTAACATGCATGTAAAGGCGATATATAATGTTTTTGTAGATATTTATTTGATAAAAATGAGGCTGCATAAATATGAAAATACTATCGAAACCGTATTTTAAAATCGTTTTTACTTTCGTTCTAATTTATCTACCATGACTTCAAATAATTCTGCATGAAAAGATCAATATTGTTTCAAAACGTCCGGAACAACCAAATTCTATAAAGCTTGAAAAAACTGAAATAATCCTAGTCAAAACACAATCAATAAACAGCTACTTATAAAAGGTAAATACATTGAGCAATGCGGTAAAGGTGTGAAAAAATGAACATTAAGTATGACAGAACATAAGATAGGGTAGCTTTTTAAAGTCTTTTGCGTATTACTGAGACACACGTTGCCAGAGGGTTTGTTTGGATGTGCGGGATGTATACATACAATATTATGTCGGACGTTCTTTCTAGTCTCGTGTGTAAGTAAAATTTAATGACAAAGTACTTTTTCAAGTAGTAGTCCAAATTACCAGTTTAATTTTGGATAATAAAAACTGCGGAAACGTATCAATAAGAGAAATGGTTAAATAAAATAACTATGATTACAAATATGGCCTTAAATCAAATCATAATTAAGTTGTCACACTTAATGAATGAAATGGTTTTTAACCGGTCATCGATCTAAGAAGTAAATAAATATCCTCGTACACGTGATGTGCCATATCATAACACTACAGTAGAACATTGAACTGATTCCAAAAATATGTATATCTTCTACAAAACATATGAAAAATGAGGGTATATTAAAAAGGGGTCGAAATTTATCCTTACAACAGGCCATTTACTGATCCCCTCAAAAGACACGTTAGAGGTCTTTAAACGCGCAGAGAGCGTGGCACTTTTATCTACAATAGGCCTTGATAACGTCATCCAATTGAACGTTCATGTTCTAGCATTGATAACGTCCTCCAATTGAACGTTCATGTTCTAGCATTGATAACGTCCTCCAATTGAACGTTCGTGTTCTAGCATTGATAACGTCCTCCAACTGAACGTTCGTGTTCTAGCATTAATAACGTCCTTCAATTGAACACCCATGTTCTAGCATTGATAACGTCCTCCAATTGAACGTTCATGTTCTAGCATTTATAACGTCTTCCAATTGAACGTTCATGTTCTAGCATTGATAACGTCCTCCAATTTAACGCCCATGTTCTAGCATTGATAACGTCCTCCAATTGAACGTTCATGTTCTAGCATTAATAACGTCCTCCAATTGAACGTTCATGTTCTAGCATTAATAACGTCCTCCAATTTAACGCCCATGTTCTAGTCAGTCTTTGTTGCATTTTTAAACATGCCGCCAAACCAAACGCTATACTTTTAACGTTGACAAAGGTTTAAAGAAGGACATAATAAAACCCAAAGTGACCATGTTTCTATTCACAAATCACTTTCACAGGATGTACATTATACACAGTACTCTTGTTTTTATTACAGAGGAGGATGACACATTATTCTCATTATTTATTTAATAGATGTGTCATCTCAAATAAAATCCCAATTTTTTTATTGTCAATACTTTTCCTTTAGTTTTTGCTATAACCAACATAATTCTTACGGTAGAAGCGACTACATCAATAAGGTTTCTTTTAAAAAAATATGCACTTTTGTATATGTATTATAGGGTTATTGCATTTATATTGGGGAATATTGTCCCGAGTAGAATTATATTGCACGAGCTTGCGAGTGCAATATATGTTCTACGAGGGACAATATTCCCCAATATTCATGCAATAACCCTTTTATTGTATAGCAATATAATATTTGAAGTAAAAATTGGTTTAAACTGAGATTTAAACGTTGATGACGTCATGAATTTTGAAGATTTATTGCACTAGTGTAATATTAGAATTTATTTCACGCTAACTTTTGGATACATTCTGTGGGAAATATTATATTGCTATACAATAAATATAGTTATTACATTCTACTTCATAGTTGTTGGCCTTGAAGATTGAACTAGCCATGTCTTTTCTAAGAAATTAGATTGTGTTTACTGTTAACATTAAGATTTAGTCTTGACAGAATCGATGGCATCTAAAAAAAAAAAAAAATACATTCAAATGATGTACTTTCCTTTGGACGATTTACAACCCTTTTTGACCAAATCAGTCAAACATTCATTGTAGTTTGTCAATTAGGTAAGCCAAGAAACTATAAGCTAAGCATCAAAGACAAATCAATTTCAGAATATAAAGGTTGTGTTGCTCATGTTGCTGTCTTTGAGTATGTAGGGTGGTCAAAAAGCCTATATGCGTTTTCGGGTTTTATCCGGCTACCATACGCATGTGTTACTTTTCACCAAGGAAAAAGTAATCACCAAATTCTTCAAAACAGTGAAGTATACAAACTATTAATTTAAACAAAACCTAACCTCGAGAAAGAACAAAGAAGCATCTCGCCCGCTTTGTGTTATTTCTCCAACGCTGCACATAACATCGCCATCGCTTGAATTTATATATTCTATATTCTACATTTGCGGCGCGAAAGTAAACATCTTCAGTGTTGGACTTCAAATCTACAGCTCTCAGGATTTTATACAGCCAGCGCTGGACTAAACAACTTTTAAAACTGTATACTCTAAATTGTAATTGATCGATTATGAATCGTCATCACTTGACTTTTAATCATTATCGCTTGGTATAAATCGTCATCGCTTGACTTTTAATCATCATCGCTTGATTTAAATCGTCATCGCTTGACTTTAAATCGTTAACGCAAGACTTTATATCATCAGTGAACAAAATTAAACTTTATATGTATGAGACCAAAGGTTAAGGAATATTTGAATGTGACATTCTGTAATCTGTAATAGTTATCCCATGAGGACGCGGTGTGACAATGTAAGAGGGTGATCTTACACTGACACACCAGGTCCGAATGGGATAATTATTTTACATCCCAGCGATTGTGAATTAGTTTCAATACTTTTACACTAGTATAGAGAATCTAGTTTAGAACGCCACACAATCCTTATTATAAAAACTATACATTATATATCGTACAAATCTAAATAACAATCTTGAAACAATTTATCGAGCATCAATAAATATGTTAAACTTTTATTCCAACTTTATGTAGTAAAAGCTACAAACAATATCTTTTTATAGAACGTCAATAAATATGTTAAACCTTTACTAAAATTCTGTGTAGTTTAAGCTACAAAAATATTTGTTTGTCATGCATCCGATTTCATCTTGAGAGATGCACACGCCTGATGAAGCTAATTTTTTTTAGCGAAATATTGCGTATTTTATTTTAAAATCTAATAGAACTTTTTAAGTTTCGTAATTTCGAATCTAGTTGTCCTGGTGTAGGTGTGTGATTCGTGGGTAACGTTCTTGAGTTCGAATTCCATCATGGATTTCTGTATATCAATTTTGATAGTTATTTTGATAGTTTCTTTTCCGTATAAAGAATTCTTAGTTTTATTGTGGATTAGGTATTCCACCAGTGTTACATAACAAAGGAAAAATTCCAAGCTAGGCGTACCTGGCAGAACAAAGGAGCTGGGATGTAAACTATTATTATACATTTTTTACATATGTAAATGTCAGAAGTAAATATATTAAGATATACTATTATAGAAACCCATCTACTTTCAAATTAGTTTAATTGCTATCTCTAAGAAATATTAAGGAATTAAATAATCTGGGTAAATACATTTATGAGGCAGAAAAGAATTCGAGATATTTGATTGTTTGTTATGTATCTTTATTACCAATGTAAATTGTATGCCAAACTCCGCTATATATTAATGATGTATATGTATATATAAAATGTGTAATTTGTGTATCTGTTTACTCATATGAGCTGTATTTGCTTACAAAATAAAGTATTATTATGATTACATTTACAGGAAACTCGTGGGGATATCAAGATGGCATACGTAAGTGATTTTATTGTTGGCACCTGCAATACACATGTGACATACGTGTAATTATTAATTCTGTTTACATACGTTTCAGTATGTTTTTTACCTATTAAAGCAAGTTATATTGCCATAAATTGTCTGTTTTTATTAGCAAATTATTGTGATAGAGATTAATTATATATCGGAAAAATAAATGGAGATCCTCGAAAACATATGCAAATATAGTATACTTTTTTGAACAGCTGAAAAAAACCCACTACGCGAAACTTGTTCCGTACAAGCACATCTTCAACTATCTTATAAACAGTTCTTTGATAACTAGTTTTGAATCTCCAAATTATTGTTTACATTTATGATTAGTTTTCTTTTAACCCAAAATTTGATGAAGATTATTTCAAAAAAATTGGAAATACGTACAACATAATTAAATTTATTTTAATTCATATATGATACAGCAATTCATCACCAAATTGTATTCAATCTTTATTTATTTATCTTATATTTACATTATTTAATCATGATTATATTCTTCAATCATAACACATGGTAGCTTCTGGTTCTTGATTACAATTAAGTTAGTATATAAAATGGAAGCAACTACAAAGTTTCTACCTGCATGAATATAAAGTGAAAATAAAGAACATACCAGATGTGTCAAAAAAAAAAAAAAAAAAAGATACTCCTGAAAATATTAAAGGAAAGCTCTCTTTCAAAGATACTTTTTCATTTAACATTGAATTATTTCTGTTTAATTTTGTAGCTCCTTCACAATGGCCGATTGAGTACAGAACATGCGGAGGTCGTCGGCAATCACCAGTTCATATAGAGATGAAGGATGTAGTCCTCAATCAACAGTTAGGGGCTTTTGACCTGAATGATATAAATGTTATTAACAATATACGGTTGACGCTGAAAAATAATGGACATACAGGTCTGTACTATACGGCAAAAAGTCAAATAAATGAACAAAAATATCCTAGACGATCACTTTGTATAAAAATAACAACTATGTTGTACAAGGGAAACACCACATTCTGACAGAGACTGAAATAAATAAATTATTTATGAAAATTATACAAGAAAAGTCACAAAATGTATGTTAGCTTTGGTATTTGGGCATGCCAGCTCTGGCGGACAGGCTTGAGCATCCTTATCCAGGACGAAAATGTGAAAACATGACAATTTTGTAATCTAGTGCATGGATCATAAACAAACATGAGTACGTTGATCTTTCAGTATAATTTAATTCACAGATATACATATAAAGAACATAAGATACAAGAGTATTCAAGTTTGGGATAAAACAAAAAACATTACTGGTAAAGCAATTACCCCCTTGAGTAGTAAATATAGGCTGATAAGTTGTATTCAGAGCAAAGTGGAATTTCAATTTCATTTTGCAATGCTTTATTGCCCTTTTTCTCATTATGTGAGAAAACAATATTCTCCTTTTAATCGCGTAAACTGTCTTTTTTTTCTTACAAATATGTTGTTTTGGTTTTGTTATTTCAACAGAAAACTCTAAACATCCTTTTTTAAGTTCTCATTATTTATCAATTAGTTGAAGTTGACGTGGAAGGTCGAAACAACCTATTGGTAACTGGTGGAGGACTACCAGGGCCTTTTATGGTTAAACAATTCCACTTCCATTGGGGCTCAGCAGATAACAGAGGATCAGAACATGACATTAGCGGGAGGTACTTTCCTATGGAGGTAGATATATAAATATGCATGTTATAGGTACATAAAACAAGTGACAACTCTACGAGAATTCAATCTAATAGAACACCAGTGATGGTGATACACGTCTGAAAACAATTATTATATTATATTCATAATTATAGTTAAACTTGTAAATATATTCAGAGAATATATGTGTTTCAGCCGTGTATCATCTTCACTAGTGTTCTAATGGATGGGTTTACGCAAATATGCAGAACTCAAACAGTAAGCATGAATATGCATATTATAATTAAACATAAAATAAAATATTATAATTAAAACCTGCTGACTAAGACATGTGAAGGTCTATGATTAATAAGAAATACACGGAAGATCGATTTTTTCAAGAAAGTAGAATTATGGATCAAAGTTTTAATATATTGAAAACTTTGAAATTGCAGTTGTATACATTCAGTTTTTGCATTCCTTGTTCTTTATTTTGGAAAAAAATCCCCAGAAATAAAACACGTACATCATGAAATAAAATGCAACGGAATAGATCTATCAGTTTTAGTGTGATTTCTGAAATTTTGTACATTTCATATGGTAAGGTAAGTGATCATGGCTTTTATAGTTAGTTTTAATATTACACCATTTTATGTTTGTTCATAGTAAATTTTATTGTGTTACTAACGCATGTAATTTCACAAATGACTAAATAATTCAAAAATACCAAAAATCAACAAATGCACCGAAACATATTAACCTTCCTTTAAACACGAATAAAAAACTACTACTACTATAATATTCATAATAAAAAGTAAACCACTGAGTCAGATGATTAGCATGTTTTCATAGGAAACTTATATTTTATTTCTAGATGCATGTTGTGACTTATTCTGCACGATTTAAAATGTTTGAGGAAGCTAAAAATTCCACAGATGGCTTGGCTGTACTGGCTTTTCTGTTTGATGTGAGTAATATCGGTTGAGACGCTAAATTTTTTAAATTAGAAAAAGAATACTATACAAATGATCACCATTTTTCAAAACATATTGTTTTCAAATTGAACAGGGAATACTCAAATAGAAAAAAATCCATGCTTATTTCAGATTATAGCTAAAAGAGACGACAATTTATACAAAAGTAGTCATGGTTCAAAGTTGTATATATCAAATCTAACGTTTGTAGATTGGCGATCATAATCCTGTGTTTGATGAAATGATTGGTCATATGAACGACGTTCGTCACAGAGGTAAAATAAGATTTAACGCTTAATTGACGTGTATTTAACCTTTAAATAAGAAAACAAAAAAATGGGGCTTCTTTTTCCTGAACACAAGCTACCGAACATTTAACAAACCCCTTTCAGTAATTGTACTTATAAGTCGTTGAGAAATCATCAGTTTATTGGTGTACAGACCCCTGGAGAGGATGAGAAACTGAAAGTACAAAATAACAATAAAAAGCATACTATTAAGACGACACTAACACAATAAATGTCAAATAGTAGTACATTCACAATGAGAAAGGTTATAAAGTTCAATACAAGTAACTCTTGTACACTACACTTATAATAAATTAGAAAACTGTCGTATATAAATTGGCAAGCAAAATGACAGGTTGTATCTGAACTTTTCATTAGAAGCACGATAAAAATGTGTACACACGTTGAGAATGTGCTGTACTGTAATTCTGGAAAATTCAAGCGTGACCCTTGTCTACATGTATAAACCACAAAAATAAATCCTTAAATGTGGGATTTATAAATAATGAAAGGTGTTTAAGGGCAAAATGTATACATAAAACAAACAAACAGTTCTGTTTACTAACCGCGGCAACAATTACTGATGCCGTGAGTAAATGAACTCCAAAATTCAAATTTGAAAAAAAAAATAAAAGATTAACTGACTCTAATGGTGGCTTAAACTTCAAGTAGAAACAACAACATGTTTTTTCAGTTTTGACAATGATCGAGGGACTGCGGAGTGAAATCACCAGAAAGCACGACAAGGTCAATTCGACACTTACACCAAATAAGACTAATACAGTAATGTTCAAATTCATAGGTTACGAATTCAGAATGTTAATGTAAATGTGGTTAATTGTTCTCACCGTACAATGAATAATCTGATTCCTCCTCATAATGTATTGTTCAACTCGACGTAACCGAACCAAAATAAACCTTACTTTATGTTTATTGCAAGTTAAAGACAATTAAATCTGCATCGTGGTGTCACTTTACATACTTTTCAGATTTCAGAAATATACATCGTTACCAGGGTATGATAGGATAACATACACCTTAGTTATTTATATCCTTCGTTAGTTCTTACCTAGACACTTTACTTTTAATATATTTTTTGTAGATGACCATGTAGAAATTCAGACATTTTCTTTGAGCTCGTTGTTTCCTCGTTCTACTGAAGTATTCTATAGATATTATGGCGGACTGACGACTCCTCCATGTTACGAAAGCGTTGTGTGGACAATTTTTCAAGAGCATATACGAATTTCTCAAGCACAGGTGATCTTTTTTTAGTTCCATAGTGTTAAGCAAAATCTCAAATAATACTGAACTCCGCGAAAAATTCAGAACGGAAGTACCCAATCAAATGGCAAAATCAAAAGCTCAAACAAATCAAACAAATGAATAACAACTGTCATATTCTTGAATTTAAACAGGCATTTTTCTTATGTAGAAAACGAGAGATTAAATCTGGTTTTATAGCTAGCTAACCCTTTCACTTGTACATATATGTGTCCTTTTCTACAAAAAAAACTATTAATATCAGTTGTACTCTCAATATTATAAAAAACAAATATATGTATATAGTGACGATAATGAATGAGTAAATATGATCATACAGATATGCACCAGTCCAGGGAAAAGTTTACACATACAACTTCTGCCAAAAAAAAGAGCGAAACGTGTGAATAAAATTAATCCATTTACATGTTTAACCCCTCCACATTTTTGCGCCTGTTCAAGTCAGGAGCCTCTGGCCTTTGGTAGTCTTGTATGATTTTTAATTTTAGTTTCTTGTTTAGTTTCTTGTGTATAATTCGGAGTTTAGTATGACGTCCATTATCACTGAACTAGTATACATATTTGCTTGGGAACTAGCAGAAGGATGCCTCCGGGTGCGGGAGTTTCTCGCTGCATTGCAGACCCACTGGTGGGCTTCGGCTGCTGTCACCTCTTTGCTTGGGTTGTTGTCTCTTTGACACATTCCCCATTTCCATTCTCAATTTTACTTAAGGGTTCAAACAACTATCAACTTGAGACCTCATTACGTAGATGTGAGCAACTTTAGAGAAATGTACTTCCTCTAACAACAAGCCCTACATGAAACTATACCCCATAGCATGTTATTAAAGGTCCGTTATGTCATAAATTGAAACAATTCAAACGAGAAAACCAAACGTACAAACATAACCAAGACATACAATATAACATAACACTTTTAATAGCATCTAAAAACTTTATATAGATATTGTTAAATTTAAATAGTTTATATACATAGCTATACGAAGATGTGGTATGAGTGCCAATGAGATAACTCTCCATCCTAGTCACAATTTGTAAAACTAAACCATTATAGGTCAAATATAAAAACAAGATGATGTGTTATGATTACCAATGAGACACTTCTCCACAGGAGACCAAAATGACACAGAAATTGACAACTAAAGGTCATCATACGGCCTTCAACAATAAGCAAAGCCAATATCGCATAGCTAGCTACCAAAGGCCCCGCAATGACAATGTAAAACAATTCAAACGAGAAAACTAACGGCAAAAAATGAACGAAAAACAAATATGCAGTACGGTCTTTAACACGGAGCCTTGGCTCACACTGAACAGCAACCTATTAAATGTCCAGAATTTTGTGTACTTTGATTGATGTTCTTTTTTTAAATAGATAAACGAATTTAGGCGTCTCGGCGATCGTTATTTTCGTCGCTTCCGAACATTATCAGATAATTTTAGACCAACTCAGCCTATAAGTGGACGATATGTATATACCAATCATCCCCGGGGTCTTCAATACCGTAGGGAAGGTTCATTTCCAAGACAGCCTCTACTAGAAGAAGTATCAGGAAGAGTTTCAAGACAACCAATACAGACAATAGCAACACGAACATTTTTAAGACAACCGATACAAAATACAATAGGAAGGATGATTCCAAAACAACACATGCAGAGAAATCATGTTCGAAATATTCAAAGGCATAACGTTCAAAGAAATTTTACAAAAAATATACCAAGACAACTAGTGCAAAGACAATTAACTCGTAATATTGAGAGACAACAGATGTGGAGTAACTTTTCACAAAAAATGTCACGGCAACCTTTCCAATCGAATGTTGAAAGACAAGTTCCAAGGCAGTTTGTTAGAAGTAGATTAAGACGAAGGCTATTCATAGTAACGGAACAGGTTTGTACATTTATATAAATTATTTCTTAATTTTTTTATCTTTTTTACTCACGAGACCAATTGTTTTAAAATCTCAAGATGAAGGTTATTATGATGTCATAAACTTGATAGTCAATAGCAAATCCCTCCAACAATAATTGGTTGAAAAAAAAACGACATAACAAATAATTAACAATTCAAACTATTATTTAGTCTCTATTTGAAAGCTGTTTGTTGTTTATGAAAATTGTTTATAGAATCGACTTTTGTTTAATTTTAATGCTGGGATTAGTATACTCAAATTGATACAATTATTTCTCAGTTTGAATGATTATTGCAAGCTGCAACATGTGTTTGTCCAACATCAGTCTATTGTCTTAAGTACTACTTTAAACGTTTTTTTTCACGTGAAAATGATATTGAACTTATGCTAACCAAACTTTCCAAGGATTTTGGTAGAATCACCTTAGTCATATACTTAATCTAAAAATGGTAAATAGATGTTCCATACACCAAGCAATATTCTTCATTTAAAAATGATATATAGAATTATAAAAAATAAGCTTAGCAAAAGAAGAATGACGAAAGATACCAGAATAACAGCCAAACTCAAATATCGAAAATAAACCGACCACGCCATGGCGAAAATAGAAAAGACAAACCGACACATAATAGTACAGAAGAAACAACTTAGGGCACTAACTACTGGGCAACACGAACCCCACCAAAAACAATGTGGTGATCTCATGTGCTCCGGAATTTAAAAATGGTATAAAGATGTTCCATACAATTATTTTAGCAATATACTTAATCTAAACATAATATCGATGTTTCATACAATCAGCTTAGCAATATACTACATCTAGACATGGTATATAAATGTTCCATACACTCAGCTTAGCAATATACTTCATCTAGAAATGGTATATAAATGTTCCATACACTCAGCTTAGCAATATACTTCATCTAGAAATGGTATATAAATGTTCCATTCAATCAGCTTATACAAATGTAGCAATAACCTACAGCTAAAAAGGATTTACAGATGTCAGTACAAAAGTATATGTTGTTTACTACAATTATGAAAAGAAATAAAATGATTTCTGATGTATGAAAAACATTAACTCATTATATATAGATAGCAGGATTATTTTGTCTAACCCAGATGCGCGTTTCTGAATTCTATAAAAGACAATCACTGATAAGCGAAACTCGAATATAAAAGTCAAAACAAGCCAAATAAGATATCTATGATGAGTTTATTGATAGTTCTTGTGTTTTTAATGAGTTGATAAATCCAAAAAAGTAATTTAGACACACGATATATATAAAGTACATGTTATATTTCCTTTGACCAACATAGGACAATAAGCACGGCTGTTGTTTAAAAAACATATCATCTTTCAGTTCCCTGGGAATAGAACACGACTGTATCTTATTACCTCAAATGTCCAGGGAAACATAAACAGACAACACAGCAATTTAAATAGTAACAATCGCCGTGTATGGAACCGAGGTTGATCCTCACATGATGAGATATATGCAATGACCAGGGCAGTTTGAATTTGATTAAAGTATGAACAATAATCAGCTACAGTGTATACAAGTCATGAATTTAAATTCCGTAAAACATGCGACTATTGTTTGTGTTTACAAGAAATGGAAAATTGTGTAATGAGATGAACTTTGGGTGTTAGGACACACCTATTCATATTTATTTATACAATACATTGGTATCTATCATGGTGACGGGAGTTCTTTTGAGAAGACTGTGCTTTTTAGTATCATGCATGTAGTCTGTAATATATTTGCATGGTATGTCCGCATGTGATAACGACAGCCAGACCATCTATGGCTTTTGTCTGTTTTCTGCTCTTTGGTCGGGTTGTTGTCCCTTTGACACATTCCCCATTTCTATTCTTAATTGTATATTAATATACCAGTGTGAAGATAAAGGCAAAAGATTTAAGCATATGCTCCCTTAATTTGTCAATATAACGGAACTACAAACTGTCATCTAACTGAGATATTTACCCATAAAACCATGTTTAAACTACCATTATATTCCGAAACATATATGTACCAATTCATGTCAGCATTACATTTAGCACTTTAATCTCTATATTCTTTAATAAGACTGACGAAATATTGTTATGATATAAATAGTTATCGCTATTTTGTGCATTTTTCCTTTGATCTTTTTTTGTGATAATTTTCATATCATGCTACTCTCTTGTAATTGAAATTATTGCTAGAAACTAAGGACTCACTTGGCGTTGCTAATGAAATTGACATAAAATTAACAACGTTGTCATAGGTAAAATAGTGATAAACAGATTATCATTGGTCATCTCAACTCGATTGCTTTTCTCACTTTTGCCGCGCACCGGCTCAAGCGAGAAAACTAGTCTTGTTGAGATGATCAACGATAATCTATAAGAACATGTGTTTTCGAAAGGAATGGGTATTGCTGTAAAAAAAATTCTGAATCATAAACATATATCTTGTGTATTTTAATGCACCATTTTATTTTGTGTTTTTAAAGTATTTTTTGGAAACTTGAAGAGACTAATTAGTTCACTTAAGCTTGTTCACTGGAAACCAGTGGAACACATTTGTTTGATAACTTCCAGTGATGGATATTATCTCAAATATTTAAGTTTCGTTGCATTTAATGCACTTATCGAAGACGTTAAACTGGTATGCTAAGGTTGAATATTATTATTCAATAAGCTGGGATCACAATCGTTATCAAAGGTTCCAGGATTATAATTTAATATGCCAGACGCTCGTTTCATCTACATCAGTGACGCTCAGATCAAAAAAGTTATACAGCCAAACAAGTACAAAGTTGAAGAGCATTGAGGACCCGAAATTCTAAACAGTTGTGCCAAATACTGATAAAGTAATCTATTCCTCGGATAAGAAAATCCTTAGTTTTTCGATTTTTTTATCAACAGGAAATTTATTAAAATTACCATATAATTGGTATTCATGTCAACACCGAAGTGACAACTACTGAGCTGGTGATACCCGCGGGGACAAAACGTCCACCAGCAGTGGCATCGACCCAGTGGTATAAATAGTTATGAAAGGTACCAGGATGTTACACTTATCCAATTTATAATGTTTTATGTATCAGATAAGTTATATTCGTTTGAGCGTGTCAAATTAGAATATAAATATATGTATGAGAGTTATCCCTCCATCTGAATCATGAGGTGTACGTCATTTTTTGTTGTTGTTGATAAATTTCTTGAAAATCTGTACAGTTGTTTATGTTTGGCAAGTATATTTAATATTATACAACGCAGAATTAATTTAGAGGTAATCTTTATTTCTCATTATATTGCTGCTGCTGTAAAAAAAATGTATGATGTATTATTCTCCAATTATCTATTAGATTAGTTGAGCAAAAATTATAAACATGTTTTAATGTTTTAGAACTACAAATTGAACTTGGCATTTGAACTTACTATGTTGTTATGTGTATTTACCCCAATAGATAATTTCTATATAGTATTATCAATTTGACAATTCTCTACCAGAGACCAAATGACATTTACATTAAAAACTATAGGTCAACGCAGGCCTTCAAAAATCAGTAAAACCCATACAGTATATTCAGCAATACAATGCCACTTGATGACAAATGTAAAACAATTCCCACGAAGAAATTAACGTACTGATTCATGTACAAAGAAATGAACGGAAAACAAATATGATATTCAGCAACAAAAAACAACCAATGCATTGAAGGTTCATGACTTTGGACAGGAACATGAACACTGTGGCGGGAGTAAACTAATTTGATGGCTGACCACCTCCCCTAACCTAACCTCGGATAGTGTTTGAACGGGACAGCATAAGAACAGTTAAATCAATCCTATTTCGATCTTATTTTTTAGATATAATTTTTCAAATATGACGTCATTTTTGAGCTTTTTCAGAAATTCAAATGTCTTATTAATATTATATTTCTGTAAAACATTTCATCGTTTTAGCTTTATTCTATCATTCATTTTTTAAAGCTATTATACATGTTATAGGCACACTTTGTCAGCACACTTAAACATACATTCTTTTTTATGGTTGTTCATACCGGTAAAAATGACCATGATTCTATAAACATTGAAAGGGGTCTCGGTGGCCGAGTAGTCTTAGTAGTTCCTATCGGTAGCCAGTCAACACAGAGGGTGTGTGTTCGAATCCCGCTAATGTGGATGCACTCGACTCCAATCGCCATTAAAAACACAGAAAATCAAAAATCAAATCAAATAAACAGTGAAGATTAATATGAGTTCAGTTTATCATGATTATGTGCATTGGGAATAAAACATATGGAACTGAAGTTGCTCAATTTTGGATCTTTTGTTTTGTTGTTAATAAAACGTTTTATTTACGTAATTTCCGTGCATAAACCATTATATACTGTAGGTGTTTATGGTAAAGTTTTATAAAGACTCGCTTTTCGTTGTCATAATGACAAATAAACGGATATTTATTGTCGTTTGTTCCTGATCTTGATGCGTATTTTCCCGTTATCGCTTGATAATGTATAATACAATTAATTGCATTGCTTATCTTGACCTTTGTGCACAAAAACATACACAACTAGACGAATGTAGTTCATGTCGATCGAATGCATATGTTCAGACTATCCGCTTGTTCTTACCAAAACGTGTTGACATTTCAAATAACACATCTCTACGCACCCTGATAAGGATTTGTTGTCTGAACATATGTTTACATGTATATAAGGTATACTTTAAACACAAAAAGTTCAAATGTATTGTCTCCATCATTCGTTTTCGTTTCCTTGATATAATTTAACATACGTAATAAGAGCAATTATAAGTATTCAATATACACATTTATATATATATTTGTTAGGAATAAGATAATACATTGTATAATTATTATTGACATCAATTCAACTGTTAAATTAGATTATTATAAGTGTTTTACAATATATGTGCATCTTTAAATATAGTATCACAAACTGATACATTTTTGTGTTTTTTTTAATGACTAAAATAACCGTTACAGAATTAAAGATAGTTATTTGTGTTATATATGAAAAAAAAGCAAAATATACAATAATTGATCACATATTATTAATGTATTCCAGATACACGAGTTCAATTCGCGCATATATTTTTATTATTTAGATTGTTTAATAATAACAAACCCAGGATAGCCCAGTGTACATTGTAGCTACCTTCTTTAATCTGAATATTGAGTCATTCAAGTATTCAATGATTCTTGTGCTTCTCATTTGCATACAGTGTTTTTCTATGGATGGGTATTGGAACTATAATGAACTTCAATTTGGACACAGCTGAATACAAGCCTTATTTGTACTGTTCGAAATATTTTGGAACATCTCCGGAATTGTATCCAGGCCAAATATAGGTTCTGCCCATGTGTTAACTGCCAGCGTTAATACTGCAATCCCGATAATATTCATAACAATACCAGCAAATACCTGTATAAAAAAGTGTTTATTATATTGCTTTATTAAAATCCCACACAGAAATTTGTTCGCACAAGTATGGATTTTAGAATACAAAAACCCACACAGAACACTTGGTGTCATATAAACTAGGAAAGCCTCAGCAGACCAGCTCAATATTGTCCGATATAACTATTTTATAGTTAATAACATTAACGGTACCAATTTTACTACACCAGATGCGCATTTCGACAATACATGTCTCTTCAGAGATGCTCATGGCCAAAATATGTAAAATCCAAAGCTTATATAAAAGATGAAGAGCTATAATCCAAAAGTTCCAAAAAGTATAGCCAAATCCGTGAAAGGAATCAGAGCTTTGCATGAGGGAGATACATTCCTTAATTTATAATGATTTTTAATATTTTGTAACAGAAAATTTAATAACACAAAATAATCGTCTTTTCATGCCAGTACCGATGTTCATGATGTACTGGCTACTGGGCTGGTGATACCCTCGGGGACTCACAGTCCACCAGCAGAGGCATCGACCCAGTGATAGTAATAACATTAACGGTGCCAATTTTTCTGCACCAGATGCGCATTTCGACAATACATGTCTCTTCAGTGATGCTAAAGTACACCTGCTTATTTTACATCATGGAAAGTGACAGTCAGGACGAGGAAATTGAAGAGGGTGGGGAAGGGTTATTTTCGTGCAACGTGTTTTGCCATTTTTATTTTACGTAAAGCCGTGAAAAGATCCGCTATTCACCCTGTTTCGTGCAATCGGTAAAAAAACGTGCAAGACATTTTCAATTGTTCGTTCATCGTGAAATGACAATTTTATTTCGCGTTCTTCCGTTCATATACTCCCTTTATGCCCCTCATTTAACAAGACTCAATATGATTTTTTTATGAACAACGAAAGAAGTTTATCAATAGAAGACAAATAATTTTGTTTTGAGTACATTTTTTTACAATAAATTGTTATTTGGTTTTAACTAGCTTCCAGATTTAGCATTGAATTTTCAAATATATTTGGGTCTCGAGCATCTCTGAGTACAAGTATTGACGAAATGTGCATATGTTGCAGAAAAAAACATTTGTACCGTTAACTTATGTTTATTTTTAAAAATGCGAGTTCAAACCAATCGACTGCACTGTTTTTGTATTTATAGGGACTCAATTTTCTTCTATTTGATGTTTTTTTTCTCAGTTTTAGTTTGTAACTCGGATTTGTTTTTTTCTCAATCGATTTATGAATTGCGAACAGCAGTATACTACTGTTGCCTTTATTTACGACAAATGATCTAGATAGGTCATTTACGAAAAATGATCTAGATAGATAGTTGATGGAAAGCAAGTATTTGTTGTGATTCTTATTATTCTTTTATCAATAATATGTTCAATTATAAATAAACGTATATCCTCGTCAGTTAGTCTCCTCTATATACATGTAGCTGTTTTATCAGCAAAAAGTAAAATCATAAAAAAAACTAAACTTTTAAACGGAAAATTTAAAACGGAGAGTCCCGAATCAAATGGCAAAATCAAAAGATCAAACACATCAAACACATCAATCGAATGGACAACAACTGTCATATTTCTGACTTGTGACAGGCATTTTTTTATGTAGAAAATGGTAGATTAAACCTGGTTGTATAGCTAAAACACAACCTATTGTCATAATCATATAAACATACCATGTCGTAAATCTTTAAGTATCCCGTAGAGAACACGATTGCGTTTGGAGGTGTTGCTACTGGTAACATGAAAGCAAATGAACAAGCAATGCAGACACTAATCATCATATATAATGGATGAAGGTTCAATCCTATGGCCTGAAAATAATAACAAACATTTTACATTTTATTTGTAATACACAAGCTAAGCTAATAATACACCCCCATTGTTTCACAAGAAAACATGATGAATTTCCATTTGTATGTAGGTTGTATCTTACCCTTCCAGAGCACGTGAGATCACCCCAATTTGTATGTGGGGTTCATGTTTCATAGTACCAATCCAGGGAAATGGCATTTGTTATCTTATGGTGCGTTTCTATGTGTTGCATTGTCGTTTGGTTTTGTTCACTTTAGTGTTTCTGTTGTGTCCTTGTTTTTCTCTTATAGTTGATGTGTTTCCTTCTGTTATAGTTTGTAACCCGGATTTGTGTTTATCTCAATCGGTTTATGACTTTCAAACAGCGGTATATGTCTATTGCCTTTGTTTAGTTTTTTTTCTCTGGTGTGGTTTTGTTTGTCTGTTTGTTGTTTTGTTTAGCCATGGTTTCGTCAGTTAATTTTAGATGAATGAGTTTGAATGTCCCTGTTGTATCGTTCACCCCTCTTTTATAATAATCTATGTTTTTATTAGAATACCAAAGCTTAAATCACACCGAGATTTCAGCGGTGTTCAAACATTACAAGCAAAATTCAAATATATATACAGTCGTAGTTTTTATGTGACGACATATGTACTTAATCAAACCGGATAGGCAGTCGTAATTGTAATGTGACTTTCAAATACATACTAACTCAAACATGTGTATTCGTAATTGTAATGTGACGTGAAATGTTCTAAATCAAACATTAAAGGAATTCGTAATTTTAATGTGTAATATTACGTATTAAATCAAACATTCTTTGTTTCATGTAATAGAGACATTACTTTTGAATGTTACCAGTATAAATACACATGGATAGCGGCTAGATTGATTTATGAGGAAGACCCAAGATAATGGGTGGTTAGTACAGAACTGCAGAATAAGTTTAAGCTCTTGGAAGGTCGGGGATTATAAATATTGAAAAAAGGCCACACAGCCCTTTGTTTTGATCTTAAAGAAAAGTAGTGCATATGAATTATAGGATATATATTTTACGACATTTATAGTGAAAGTGGCCAAGTTTTAGCCGTAAAGGATTTCCTAGGGGAACCTACACTATCTATATTTTCAGAAATGACCATATATGCAGGAGTACTTGTAATGTGACACGGTACGTACTAAATATAACATGATAGGCAGTAGCAATTGTAATGTGACACGGTACGTACTAAATCAAACGTAATAGACAGGAGTTATTGTAATATGACAAGGTACGTACTAAATCAAACATTATAGGCAGTAGTAGTTGTAATGTGACAAGGTATGTACTAAATCACACATGATAGGCAGTAGTAATTGTGATATGACAAGGTACGTACTAAATCAAACATGATAAGCAGTTTTAATTGTTATGTGACAAGGTATGTCCTAAATCAAACATGATAGGCAGTAGTAATTGTAATGTGACACGGTACATATTTAATCAAACATTATAGGCAGAAGTATTTGTAATGTGACTTGATACGTACCAAATCAAACATTATAGGCAATAGTAATGTGGCTGTAGCAGTATTGCTCGTTACTTCTGTTGCTCCAGCAACAACACAACAAATTATTAAATTGATGATCCAGGGTTCGTATTCGTTAATCGAACTGAGCTCACAACTCAACCATTTAGACAACCCAGAAATCTGAAAAATGCAAAAGCAAAATACATGTTTAATTTTTATTCCAGTGTTAACTGGTTAATCGTAAGGTCTTTAAAAACTCCAAAGGTATCCAATCTATCTCCAAAGCTGGAAATTATTGTCGTCAACGAGACAAGAAGGTACTATACGAGCGTATCTAAAGAAAAACTAATCAGCTAACCAGAAGGTTACCAATTGTTTAAATTTTTTTGGTGGCCCAACATAGCCGTGATAGGGGTGCTCTTGAAGCTGCAGTTTTTGTGAGATTTTGTTCAAGGTTGCAGGTGATGATCAGTTCATACGGATGACATCAATGATTTTTGTCTTGTACCTGACTTACCTCACGCGTAATTTTTTTTAAGAATTCCGAACTAGCCTGACATTTTTAAATCGGACTTGTATACCTAGTATTTGCCTGACAGTTAGAATTTTATTACTGTAGTATGGAGGACTTTTAATGAAAGTCAAAATCTAATTCGTACACTTTCAAGACGTGTCTAATGCTTACATTCTTATAGGTATACCTGAATCGCATGACAAATAAATAATTATTAGTACTATATTCGACTTGCCTGACTGTAATTATCTAATCAGTGTATCTGCCTTACTTGGCATTTATAATCTAATTGGCATACCTGACTTGCAAGAACCTCATAGTCTAATTAGTTTACCCGACTTGCATGACCCTCGTAGACTTGCATGACCCTCATAGTCTAATTAGTTTACCCGACTTCCAAGACCCTCATAGTCTAATTAGTTGACCTGACTTGCATGACCCTCATAGTCTAACTAGTTTACCCGACTTGCATGACCTTCATAGTCTAATTAGTTTACCCGACTTGCATGACCCTCATAGTCTAATTAGTTTACCCGACTTGCATGACCCTCATAGTCTAATTAGTTTACCTGACTTGCATGACCCTCATAGTCTTATTAGTTTACCCGACTTGCATGACCCTCATAGTCTAATTAGTTAACCCGACTTGCATGACCCTCATAGTCTAATTAGTTTACCCGACTTGCATGACCCTCATAGACTTGCATGACCCTCATTGTCTAATTAGTTTACCCGACTTGCATGACCCTCATAGTCTAATCAGTTTACCCAACTTGCATGACCCTCATAGTCTAATTAGTTTACCTGACTTGCAGGACCCTCATAGTCTAATCAGTTTACCCAACTTGCATGACCCTCATAGTCTAATTAGTTTACCTGACTTGCAGGACCCTCATAGTCTAATTAGTTTACCCGAATTGCATGACCCTCATTGTCTAATTAGTTTACCCGACTTGCATGACCCTCATTGTCTAATTGTTTTACCTGACTTGCATCAGCTAGAGCGAAACCACCACCGAGGAGTACTAAAACTCCCCAAGGTACTTTCTGGTTAGTGACCTGCCAATTCAAAATCGGTCGGTATGTTGGTTTCTCGTATTCATTAGTGGTACCTACAGAAGTATAAAGATACAAAATGACGAGTATGCAACGTTTAATATGATTAATCATGTATACTTGTATGTATTCCTTGTTTGTGAAAAAAGAAAAAATCACAAAAACACCGAACGCCGAGGAAAATTCAAAACAGAAAGCCATTTATCAAATGACAAAATCATAAGCTCAAACACACAAAACGAATTGATAACAACGAATCCATCGTTACTAGTATAGAACATAACAAGTTGTTCATTTTTATGATAATGAAATTATAATCAAAACGGAAAAAATACACGTTTTACCAGTTTATCTTGTTTAATTTCATATGAACCGTATTTTTTAGATGTTTTCGTATTTCGAAATTTTTTAACCAATGCATGCACTAAATGTATATATACCAATGTATATAATAATATAAGCCTTGCATGAACGATTTTTATATTCCTTATACATTTATAGCGTTTCTTCGACGAATAACATTTCTTTCAAGGGCTGTTGATTGCAATTAAGCAATTGACCTTAGAGTTTGTTTGCGAAGTTTACCGGTTCGTGACATGTAAACAATAAAATCAGAGCACGTGTAACATGTGGAAAACGTGACAGATAAGAGCCATGACATTTGTTGTCATATTTTGCATGCCTTCCCATTTGTTAACTAAGCCCATTATACACACGAGTTAAATTAATTTGAAGTTTCATATGACTTAAAGGTGACACTGTCTTATGCTATTGTAATTATTATATTTATTTAGGTTGGCCTGAATTGTTTTGTGTGGCCTGATGGTTGTTTACTGAATAATCTTATAACTGTGCATTTTAGAAATCACTGGAACAATCACAGAATGATTGGAACTTTCCATTTGACTTACATAATGATTCCAGAATGATCCTAATAAAAGATGCGTTATTTAAACTTCTACATTTTACTAGAAACGTTTGTTGTAACTTTCTAGGACGTTCCATTTCCAGAGTGGTCTAGAAATTTCCGTGAGAACTATATATATACAGACACTCAAGTTCTCTCAGACTTAGACATGGATAGACATTAGTATTCACATTATTTGAATTGACACTTTAATTCTACAAACAACATCATACTGGATTGTGACCTTAGTAGTGAACGTAATATTCAGATTGGATTCCGAGAAGATTTCCGAATACAGATAAAGATAAAAGATTGGACTCATATTTTGACAGTTAAATTGACAGTAATATTTGTGTAATAATTCTTGTAAACTTTTGTATAATAAATCTTGTTAAATTTTATTATTGATTTGTGTCTTTTATTGGCTACAATTTAAAGGTGATTTCTGGCCGTAACAACTGATATTACAAAGAATTGACAAAACCAATTGTCTAATATAGAATCGATATCAAGTATTGTTACGTATAGAATCTCTTGTCAATAAATTTTTAAGACGATTTAATTTTTACTTTCGTAAATATATTATTGTGATTAATCTATTTTGATTTAATATAATGTGCATTTGTATCTCCCATCATTCAAATGAGACCATGATGGCCCATATGCATAAAGCTACTCAAAAGTGTACTCTGTAAACACGCAAGTTAAGGGAACTCCGCACTTATTAACTAACCTGTTTGCGTATTAAATTTTAAAACAAGTAATTCCCTAGTAAAATCTAAGTTGGTTCAAGTCGCATACTGCTGTTCAATAGTCTAAAATCGATTGAGAGAAAACGAATCCAGGTTAAACTAAAATAGGTGGTCAGTGATCATAAAGCTATCAAATGAGTCTATTGATAAACCACAAAGCACTGCACGCATGCTCTTACTGTATCAGTCAGTCACGTACATTTATTTATAGAAGTAATTAATCAAAACTCCTAAACAGTGCAAGATATGGAAATGTATTTTTTTTCTATGATTTTGTAATATTAAGTAACAAAAACAACTAAATATGAAATTTTGATAAAAATTAGTTATTTTTGTATTTTGCTACATTAAATAAGTATCTTAGTTAGCACGTATTAAATGTTCGTATTGAATGTGCATGTCATTGAAATTAAATCAACTTGGAAATGAATCATTTTTTTAAATGATGGCAAATTGGTCATTAGGTTCTAAGTATAGGCATCTGTAGCCCTTTTCACAAAATATCTTAAGTGAAAAATAAATCTTACGACAAAAAATATTAAGTTGAATTATTAAGGAACATTATAGACTTACGATGAATTTTACAATTAAGATTGTTTGTGAAAAGGGCTACTGCTCTTTAGTCGGGTTGTTGTCTCTTTGACAAATTTCCTATTTCTATTCTCAATTTTTTCATTGAAAATTAACACTTTGGACGTTTTATGATGTATTATTTTTATGTTATATAACTTTTGAAGCATATAATAAGAATGATGACATAAATAAAGTTTTATAACATTTTTGAATATCCAAGTTTGATAGGATATCCCCTTTTGTAATTGAAGTGTATCGAACCTCTAATGTGCGTCCTTCAATGCCATTGATTTGATAATAAACCTGTATACGTTTGACTATTTTCATCAATATTCAACTTCAAACTAGTCAACAGATTTATGATAGTTTATCACTAAGTCACTTACTTGAAATTTTGTTCCAACAGAAAACATTTGGTATCTCTGCAGGCAAAATAAAAAGTAAACACGCTATTAAGATGGACGCTGTTGAGTCACTAACGTACTTAGTTTTACTGTAAAGACAAAACATATAGGTTGCTATAAAGGATTTTTGAGAAACGTCATGAAATGTCTATTGATCATGGAAAAGGGAATGAAACGGATGAGCATTAGACAGAAATAGACTGACATAACTAAGCGCTTTTAAAGAAAATGTAAATTTAAAGGTTGTTGCGACGTTTTTAGCAATGCGAAAAAATAGACAGTATCAGGTTTGCAATGATTAAATCTCGAAATCATAAGTTCAATAGTGATTTCCTGCATGAAATATTCGTATAAGAATTATTTAGATCTATGGTCTGTGAGTTGCTATACATTTTCACAACAAATGAAATCTACGTTTCCATTCAAATGGTGGGATAAAACATAAAAATGAACATTCATACAATAGCCGTCATTGACCTTGTCGTATGTGATATTTTCTGTTAATCCCTGAGAAAAGATTATTACAATATTTATGACGAGCAACATCAGCGACCGTTAACCATATGAATACACATAAAGGCAAAACATACTGTTTTCAGTGAGTTCGTTGCGTATTCTTGAATGTTTCTTTAAAAGAAAAGATTCCAAATAAATTTAAAATATATGTATAAGACATCGTCAACATAAGCGATATGATTGCGCACGCATAAGGTTCAATGTCAGAGGCGGATTTAGGGGGGGGGGGGCAGGGGGCCCGGCTTATATAGGGAATCACTGAAGCGTGACTGGAGCGGGCCCCCTCTTAGGTCTGTCAGTGGGCCCCCACTTATGAACATTCCTGGATCCGCCACTGAATGTGTTCTTCAAACAAACAAAAAAGGAAGATATATGTAAATATTCGTAAAAGCATTTATCACTTCGATTTTCCGATGGTTATCCTTCGTAATTTGTAAAACTATTAGAAACAGATATACTCACAATGCAAGTGACCATCCGTGAATATCAGGAAGATCACGGAAAATCCAAAGTATTGCTAAACAGATAAATACTATCAACACTGTTGCTTCCGCAAACCTAGGATAAGATAAAGCAGACTAGTATTGAAATATTGCTTTCAGAAGACGACCTTCTAAGATTTAAAGTTATACATTTGCGGTATGCAGCATCATTCTACAGTTTTTAAATTTGTGGATATGCCTTTTTTACTGTATTGTTTTAGGTACAAATCTTTTGTCTTTGCATCCTTAATGCAGCGTTACGTGTGTTGATTGAAAAAAGAATGCTTTTATTTGTCTTTGTGTATATGTTTCAAATTACTTATACATTTTACTATCATAAACTGTACCAATTTAACTACACCAAATTACGCATTTGGACAACAAATGTTTCTTCAGTGATGTTCTGGGGCAAATAACTTGAAAATCCAAAACTTATTAAAAAAATAAGGCAAGAGCCTATAAAACTAAAAAAAAAGATGATTTAAAATTTTAGTTTTAAAAGTAGTAATAAGCATTTATATCTTTGATTTAGAAATTTGATGATTCACAGTAATTTACAATTCTCGGCTGTGAACAACATATGTAATGTTTTGATGAATAAAACAACATTTAAAATGTGATATACATATTAGAGAGTCTGGTCTGCTTTTTTGTTTTATATCGATCTGATGTTTTAATCCTTTTTGAAATTTCTATGTAGCAACATTCCAGCAGCGCAAGCATACGGGGTATATATCTCCCAATTGAAACGATATCCCGGGCTTGTATTTTCTATCATGATTTCCTTGATAGAGGGTTGCTGCTCACAAGGAAGCTACATGTATTAAACCAAGGGTACCAATTGGTGAAGTTGAAATCATCCCTTCGTAAATTGTCGGACGCCATCACGAGTTGGTTGACTGTAACTGTTGCAAGTGTGTCGATCGTTCATCAACCTAACAATTTTCTATAGTGAAAACGCAGAACTGAAAAAAGCTTCCATTGTCGTCTCTGTAAATAATTACTTCATTCAAACAATAAACAATCATATCCATGTTGATAAAATTTCAGAAAAGACGTACTTCACAATAAATGTAAACGTATTAAATTAATTTTATTTAAACTATCAATTATCATATTCTATACTTAGGAACTATGAAACAAAGTAAAAACAAATACTGACAAACAATATATGTATGAAGGAATTAATGTAACTAAACTTACGTAATTTTTCCAAGTTTTTTAAATTCCTGATCTATTGCTGTCTTGATGGCTTTAGATCTACTTCTGTTTGCCTTGTTTAAACACCTAATAAAAATTACAAAATGTGACTTTCTGTCAAAATACGAATATTGTTTCTTACCTTAATTCATTCCTTTTCGAATTTCATTCACCGGTTGTCACATACATGTATTTCACATGAATGTATATAAATATATATATATCAAATCATTATTTCTGTTTCTGCATCTTACAATCCTTTACGTCTGATAATTAGCTAATCTGCAATCAATTCTATGTTATGTCTACACTACCATGTTCTGTGTTACAAATCTAGATTATACTAAAAAGGAAAAATAACACTAGTCCACCGAAAGCTGATTTTGTTTGTACAGTATACATGTAGGTGGCAATATAGAGCGCATGACATAGTGTAGGTGTTGTTTTCACGATATCTCAATAGCATAAGTTAGTTCACATCCCGGCGAGGGAAGAACAAAACTTTGTTACCGAAAATATGCAGATTTAAAATATGCTGATAGTTAGAATAATTATATAGATATAATTATAAGTACATGTAGTAGTATGCATATGAGTGTCAATGAGACAACTCTCCGTCCAAGTCACAAATTGTAAAAGAAAACTAGTATATTAGATCAAATTACGGTCTTCAACACGGAGCATTGGCTCCAACTGAACAACAAGTTTTAAACGGCCCCAAAAAATGACTAGTGTAAAACTATTTAAGCGGGAAAACCAAAAATAAATGTGTTGAAAAATCATATTATGGAAGAACGGCGTCATTCCACTAAATATACTCACCCACATCGAATGAAAAGTAACTGAATCCAAAACCATGAAATAATGAGCATAATGAGCGATAATAAGAATGCAAATCCCATCCAGTTTGCAAACGTTATTCCTGCATCTGTGCCTTTTTTAGTTGCATCATACTTACTGAAAAATCATTTACAAATATCAAGTACAAATTAATATGTACTGAAGCAACTGTTAAATTTTGAAGTGATGTTGGAAAGTACATACGGGTTGGTGTTGAAGTCTAATGATGATATTAAAAGGCTGTAAAGGTATCAATTCCGTTTATAAATTTTGAAATTTTAAAGAAACTAATATTTTAACTCCCTCAGGCAAAGATGATGGATTGGGCATTTTTAAAGGTTTTGTTTTTGTTTTAAAGCCTTTCAACTGTTTCGAGATCGTTGGTGAAATGTGCAAATTTTGAGAAAAGAAAGTTATTCATCTGCGGGATTTTTTTTTTTATCTTAGTAAGCACAGTCATGTACATTAAAAATCTACTGTTTTTGGTTGATTCAATTTATTGTAACAGTGCAATAAAAGGGATGAAAGCCGACATTATGTTAATGATATTTAGGAATGTGGTCTGTATCATTTTGTTAAACAAAAATAGTACCATGACCCGAAATGTTTTTTTTTATTTTATTAAAGAACATTATAAGAGCTCTCTTTTTTTTTTTTTTTATCATATTTGGTCTTAAAATTATATCATTTAATTTCTTTAAATCACAAACAGTGAGTTTTCAATGTATTATCCAAACAAATCTAACAATGTTTCCCATTCTGTAGTTTAAGAAAAGGCCCGTGATTCAATTTGTTCATCCTATTTTCGAACAAATAAAATTGAGAATGGAAATGGGGAATGTGTCAAAGAGACAACAACCCGACCAAATAAAAAACAACAGCAGAGGGTCACCAACAGGTCTTCAATGTAGCGAGAAATTCCCGCACCCGGAGGCGTCCTTCAGCTGGCCCCTAAACAAATATATACTAGTCCAGTGATAATGAACGCCATACTAATTTCCAAATTGTACACAAGAAACTAAAATTAAAATAATACAAGACTAACAAAGGCCAGAGGCTCCTGACTTGGGACAGGCGCAAAAATGCGGCGGGGTTAAACATGTTTGTGAGATCTCAACCCTCCCCCTATACCTCTAACCAATGTAGAAAAGTAAACGCATAACAATACGCACATTAAAATTCAGTTCAAGAGAAGTCCGAGTCTGATGTCAGAAGATGTAACCAAAGAAAATAAACAAAATGACAATAATACATAAATAACAACAGACTACTAGCAGTTAACTGACATGCCAGCTCCATACTTCAATTAAACTGACTGAAAGATTATGATTTCATCATATGAACATCAGGCACAATCCTTCCCGTTAGGGGTTTAGTATCATACCATCATAACATATATGAGAAGAACATAACCCGTGTCATGCCAACAACTGTTTTTAGAATAAATGTGTTTAGTTCCGATGCAAAGACCTTATCAGTGACTCAATATTAACGCCAAAATATGCAATCTTTAATGACTTGACAACAGTATCGTAATTATATCCCTTCTTAATAAGTCTATTCAAAGGTTTTGTAAGTTTCTGAGGTGAATACTGACACCTTTGTGCTTTATAAAGAATATTTCCATAAAAAATTGGATGTGAAATACCTGAACGTATTAGAAGTCTGCATGTTGAGCTATATTTACGAATGATGTCTTTATACCGATGATAAAATTTAGTAAATGTTTTGACTAGTTTGTGATATCGAAAACCCTGGTGTAATAATTTTTCAGTAATACATAAATTTCTCTCGTTAAAATCTAAAACATTGTTACATACACGAGCGAATCGTACAAGTTGAGATATATAAACACCGTAAGATGGTGACAAGGGAACGTCACCATCTAAAAACGGATAATTAACGATAGGAAATGAAAAATCATCCCTTTTATCATAAATTTTAGTATTCAGCTTTCCATTAGTGATATAGATATCAAGATCGAGAAAAGGGCAGTGGTCATTGTTAGTATTAGCTTTATTTAAAGTAAGTTCAACAGGATACATTTCATTAATATAGCATGATATAAACTAAATTTTAGCGAATTGTTGAAATAACGTAACCCCACCCCAATTGCCTTTTATACAGGCCGATAAAGTATTATGATGTAACATCTTATTAGGTAATTGATACAGATATACATTTGTTACAATTTGAATAAATATAAAATAAAGATAGACATACGTATTCGCAACTGATTGTAAAACAAGGTTTGGTGGTGTACCAACCAGTGTTGCTATTCCTCCAGTATTAGCAGCATACGCGACGCTGAGGGCAAATGCTTTACTGAGCCTCTTTATCTCTTCTGATTTACGTTGTGTCGTTTTCCTGAAAATCAATCACAACAACATCGTTACACATAAGTGTGGTATCAATAAAGAAACAAATCACAGGAAATTGGAATTATCGGGAAATAATTAAAGGAATGTACGTATCAATTGTATCGCTTTCGATTAAATTTATTATTATAATATAAACACCATAGTATGTCCCTTATATTTTGGTATATAATGGTCAAAATCGTTTTCAGTGCATGCATACATTGATATTAGATGCTGGCTTTTGGATCTATACTGTTTGGTATTTAAGTCGTAAAAGGTTTTACTGCGTTTTTGGTTATTTTTCTTTTTAACTGATTTGGTAGTTCGTTCTTATATAGTACTGTTACACCACTGTCCCGGGTTATAAGGTGTAGTTGTCGCCAAACAAGAATAGTACCGGTCCCAAGTCAAGAGCCTGTTATTCGGTGGTTGTGGTTTGTTGCTGTGTATCATATTTGTTTTTGGTCCATTGTTTTATACTTTATTTATACTTAATTCTGGTCGTTAGTTTTCTTTTTTCAATTTTTTTACATTTGTGTGTTCGGGGATTTTAATATTTGGGGAGAAATGCAAGGCATATATTACTGTAGATAAATATAATATATAGAATAATTACCTCTGCGTATCACTAATTTCAATTTTGATATCCTTTTCACTGATTGGTCCGTTTGAATTATCTTTTTTGTCCATCACATAGTTTGAGTCATCATCTGATGAAATAAGACATTGTGTTTTAATCAGAAATACTTTGTACATGTACTGTCAATCGTCAGCATGCCTCCAAACCCTCATCATGCACGTGCATATACATGTATAAGGAATTTCATGCGGGAATCCACTAAAATCCAACACCGAGTTACTGCTTACTGAAACCCTTTACCGTATATCGGATTTTTTTGCGGCCCTTTTTGTTGTCAATTATTCTTAGATATTATCTGAGTCCGCATAATCAAAAGAACCCGGATAAAAATTTAAAACACAAAAAAAATCCGATCTACGGTATGACTTTTAAACTTACCACTACAAAATCGATTATCGCAGTTATTTTCCAAGTTTTGATGATTTTCATGTCTATTTGACAACATAAGTGTTTCTTCCGATACTTCTATCAAAAAACAGTAAACAAAGTTTTAAATTTGTAACACCGTCACCATCACAACTAGCCAATCTTTATCGGGCGAAATTGTCAAAACTAACTGAAAGTATTTCATTTGTGCTATTTTATATTCGATTAAATTAAAAGTGTTCCTTACGCATGTTAAATGCATGAACAAATGGGAGTATTGTGAAACATAACGCCTGAAGATGTAAAAAAAAACGAAATCAACGCTTTTAAGCATTTTCAATCATTAGATACACGATAACTTAAAGATAAGAAATGACTGACAGTTACAAATTAATGATCAAGACAACTTGTTTATTTGTCTGCTTTTGGACAGCAATCTGTTTTTAACAAATTTTAAATTTAAAACAAAAATCCAACCTGATTCAGCTATTTTCATTTGATCAACAACAGCTGTAATAATTGGTAACATCATGGACGACGTCGCTGTATTACTGATCCACATAGACAGAAACCATGTAGGTACCATCAAGCCAAGAAGCAACCTAAAATAGAAACATTACTGGTACCATCAATCCAAGGAGCAACCTTAAAGAGACACACAAATGGTACCATTAATCAAAGAGGCGACCTAGACGGAAATATGACTGGAACCATAAATCGAAGGAGCGACCTAGAACAGAAATATGACTGGAACCTTTAATTTGAGGAACAACTTATTTTCTAATTTTGTTGTCATCTTGAGGATACCTTAAGTTTGTAATATGTTCTAAATGGCTTTATTTATGTGTGCTTTCAGTGGTCGGGAATTGGTACATCCACATGTAATGTTTCTTTTCAATATTGCTCGAGTATAAACATATCTGAAAACATGGGTCACTCACAGTTTAAATATAAAATATACTTATATTATTAAATAGAATACTGAATAATAAATAAAGAAGAAAGAAAGCTATATCAGCTGGAATAAATATGATACAAACGTTGAAAATATGCTACATCCAATCATACTTGCTTAACATCAGAGTCACTTTAGGAAAACTAAATAGTACTGTATGATGTTTTTAATATACAATTAAATTCATTATACCGATGAAAACCTCCTCCCCCTAAAAAAAAAAAGAAAAAAAAGCAGAAACCAAGACTGAAATACTTACTTCACGATTAGCAAGCAAATATTTGAACTCTGACTATACATTTACTCACATATTTGGTGAAACTCCTACCAACTTCATAACTCCTAGAGCTATTCGTTTGTGTAGACCTGTTTCTTCAATAGCTACAGCCACTATCAGACCTCCGAAAAACAGCATTGATGTATCCTGTAAATTGTAATGGTAAATATAACGTTGCGCTCATATGATTTGTTTAATCTGAATAATATTTAATATTTTTGTATTTCTATAAATATTAATGGTACCATCAATCTGAGTATCAACACGTCGAATGTATCTGATCCATTACATTATTTGCACAAGCTTGGTATGATTGTGAAATCTGTAACTCTTTATAACATTTTAAGATTTAACTTCCACAAATTTGCTTATTTGTTTTCATCTTGAGGCAGAGCATATTTTTTTGAATTTTTTACTTTCCTTGCAAAAAATAGCATTATATATAAAGGTTTCTTTTGAAACCTATTCTGACATCGGACTCGGACTTTTTAAAATTGAGTTTGACTATGCGTATTGCTGTGTGTTTCTGTTTTCTACATTGGCTAGAAGTATAGGAGGAGTTTTCAGATCCTACAACACTCGCCTTATTTTTGTTCCTGTCAATAGTCAGGAGCCTCTAGTCTTGTATGATTTTTTTTCAATTTTAGTTTATTTATATGTTTCGGAGTTAAGTATGACGTCCATTATCATTAAACTATAACAAAGAAGATGTGATATGATTGCCAATGAAACAACTGTCCAAAAGAAACCAAAAAGACACAAAAATTAACACATATAGGTCACCGTACGGCCTTCAACAATGAGTCAAGCTCAAACCGCAAAGTCAGCTACAAAAGACCCCGAAATGACAAATGTAAATTCAAACGAGAAAACTAACAGCCTAATGTATGTACAAAACAAAATGAACGAATAACAAAAATGTAACAAATCAACAAACGAAATCCACTGAATTACAGGGTACAACATAAGAACGAACTATAACAATCAGTTGAAAAGGTTTAAAACTCATTTGATGGATACAAATAGAAATACATCTAACCAAGGAATTGTATATTTAAATATACAATTCCTTGATCTAACAAAAACGCAAAGTGCACGTGGCCGGGTATTTGTATATCCCAATACCTAAAAAACCCACCAAGTATAGATCTGAGAGTACTCGCAGTTACTTACAGCTACATTGTAGTTCAAAGTTACTTACAACCATTAAGAAATATGATGAATCTATAACACATTTTAGTTAAGGGGCCAGCTGAAACACGCCTCCGGTCTCGGAATTTTCTTGTTGTGTTGAAGGCTTATTGGTTGAAGTCGGCTTCTTTTTGCTCTTTGGTCGGGATGTTGTATCTTTGACAATTTCCTCATTTCTATTCGTAATTTTATAGTACTACATGGATCATGATTTCCAGTTCAAGTTCTTTACTGTTTTCTCTAAAGATTTTATTTTTGTTTCCTCAGGAAAGTTTAATTGAGAAACTATTTAACTTTTTTATCATTTGTCTTTATCATTTTACATTTGAATAATAAAATCCAAGAAATAGTAACGCCATAGTAAACTAGTCATTATAATTAATATCTCGGATGAATTAACAAACGAGAATTTCTCAGACAAACAGTAACCTGAATATAGTTTTGTGATAATACACATCGAGCTTTCTATATGAAACTAATTCTAAAATCACGTCTTGAGTTTTGTAAACAACATCGTTATAAAACTCTCGATATATCTTTACTTAGCACTGACTCGTAGATGTGACCGTTACATTATGCCTCGAACAAACCACGCTATGCTGATTTCGCTGTGTTGGTAATGGCAATTGAAAACAAGAACTATCTTTAAAAAGATATCCGACGTATTTAAATTTGAGTTTATGTTTAAAACTATCATTTCGATAACCTTCAGAAGCACAAAGATACCATTTAAATAACGTTTTCTCTGTTTGTGTTCGGATTCTCGGTCCTCGTATCTTTCTGCAGTTTACATTCACCAAAACCCCGCGGAAATATCACATGCGTAGGTACGTTCTAAAAGTCATGTACGTTCGTACAACAAAGTTTACATTACAAATTATATAATTGTTCCGAATAAACAGCTGTCACGGATGCAAAGAGCTATTGGAGAAACAATTATTTTAATAAAAATATAAATCTTTGTAAGATCTAGTTCAAATATTTATAGTTTTTCACTTGCTTTCCATCACGATATCATTAACGAGACGTTTTTTTCAAACACAACCCAATCACCCACCATGACAGCATTTTGTCCAATCACAGATAGGATTTTCGAGCATGCGTATTCTGTTGCCATAGTTAAGCGTCCTTAAGTTCAAAGGGCACAAACCGAAACTATACCGACTACGTCGGAAAAATATACAGAGCCTATATTTTTAGTTTGATGCATAACAAAAATACAGGATCAGAGTTCAGAAAAATGTACCTTCTAAAAATAAAATAAAAATCTGCGATATTCCTTCGATCCTGATACATTTCGAATATCACGGCAAAGGCAAAGTGTAAATTTTCATCAAATCTGTGGCTTCCATGAATTATTTCCTAAATAAATGTAAATGTTGTCAGCTATTGCTATTCAACAATACTTCCATATTTTGAGGACACGTGTTTTGCTATTGTTATTCAACGATACTCACATTTACATATTTTAAAGACACGTGTTTTGCTGATTCTATTCAACGATAAAATTGAGAAAGGAAATGGGGAATGTGTCAAAGCGACAACAACCCGATACTTACATTAACATATTTTGAAGACACGTGTTTTGCTGCTGCTATTCCTAGCATTGGAAACAGGAAGATAGGAAACAAGGATGTTACTGATATCGGGACTGCTTCCGTCACATAACACAGTCCCATTACACATATAACGTAAAGACATTTTGACTCCTACAAAAAGATAAGTAAAACAGTCACTATTAAATTATTAAAGGTCAAAGTCTGTGCTGCATGCTACTTCGTCTCATTTCTGTAAACATTTGTAAACAAAAGGACAATTCCTAGTTATTTTTCCAGTTCTTTTTTTGTATTCTTTATCACGACTTCGTCTTATGAGAATATGTAATTAAAAGTGTATGGGTAATTTACCCCTGTAATTATTTTACTCACATGATCAAATCTGGAAATTGAATATACTTACAAAGGAGTCTTTGACATAAATTCAAAATATTGCTTTTTACCCATACATGTTAGTGTTTAATCAAAATGTTATTCAGCACACCATGTTCCCGTTGAATTCATTATAATGCAAAAATGCAAATTATTTTTTCGTCAACCTTAGCATTTAGGACTGCGCTAACGAAAATGATTTTATTTCCATTTGAAAGTACATGCTAAGCAGATTATGGAATCGGTCATGGATTAACTTCTGATACATTTTAGAATCGATACTCAAAATTTGCAAACATCTGTCCTATTTCAGTTAGGCTACCTCATGCGTTTATAATTTTGTGATCTATTTAGGAATTAGCCATTATATTACTTGAAACTTATAGGGTACACACATTGGGATACTATGAATTCACGGCCGACACTCGGCTAACCGATAGATTGGTCGGTTAATCTATATTGAGTATGCGGCTATATGGGAGATTGGTCTGTTAATCGGGTTGGTTATACGTCTGTTAAGAGTAAAACTCACAATTTAATGTTAAACTGTATCAAATATACAGATTTTTTGCATATTATAAGAACCAAATCAAAAAAAGAAAAGTGTCTGACAAAATGATATCTATGATAGAACATTTTCCACTCGTAAAAACATTTCATAGTCTACGCAGTTTTCAGTAAAATTAAAAGGCGTCGCGCAAGTATGTAGTATTTATTGCTTATACGCATAGGAATTTTTTAATAAAAGTCCAAACAAACAATTTTAGATATCATTTAAAGGACACAAAGTAGTACTTTGGGTCTAAAAAATAAATTTGCATTGGTGAATATTTCATAATTGTAATATAACGTGAATATTACCACGTTTTAGTGAAAATTGTGGGGATAAAGTCTGTTAATGGGTTGGACAATTGAAATTGTGTCAGTTAAGAGTTATTTAGCCACAGTTATTTTTGCTACCTTTATATTTTCCCATAGAAAAGGTTAAGAATGAGATGTTCCTAAGTAATAAAAAAAATGATAATACGGTGCAACAGTATCCTACGGAAGCGAATTAGCGCCACACATTTTTTTTTTTTAATTTTTCTTTCTATATTTGCGTTGTAACGCAAACCTCAAATATCTTGATTGCAATTGTTCATTAAGTTTTGTAAAAAATGTCCGTCTGTCATTCATTTCGGTTGTGATTTACTAGTAAGAGCATTTTTATTTTGACTTTCTTTGCATTTTATTGAAGGGTGTCACTTCAATATAGCGTGATATAAATTGGCCGCTGGAATATGCATGAATTTATTATTGATGTTTTCAATCAGCCTCAATTTTTGTGTCTGTTCAAAGTAGCACGTTCTCAAATCCGACTGAAAGTGTCTTTCTAATACAACACAGGGTACCGGTAAAATAAATATAAACTGTACATCTGTCCAGTGCATATAACGTGTTGTCATTCTCATATGCACATGATATTTGTCACTGGACGAAAAACCCTAATTCGTAAGCATCCTTCAATTGGTTCTTTATTTCTATTACTTAATCATATGTTGTTTACAAAAAAAAGTAAAATCACAAAAATACTGAACTTATAGGAAAATAAATTCGGAAAGTCCATAATCACATGGCAAAATCAAATAACAAAACGTATCAAAAACGAATGGACAAGAACTGTCATATTCCTGACTTGGTACAGGCATTTTCAAATGTAGAAAATGGTGGATTAAACCTGGTTCTATAGCGCTAACCCTCTCACTTTAATGACAGTCTCATAAAATTCCGTTATATTTACATTGATGGCGTTAAATAAACAGACACAATAAATAAAATAGTCAAAATATGGGTACATCAGTCATCATCGTATAACAATTTTAAAAGGAACAATTTAACAGAACACACAAACATCTACTATCTACGAACAATTTCATTGATTTGAGTGCCTGACATCAAAATATTGTATACGTCACATAAATTTGTCGTTCAATGTGCATACAAACGATTTTAAAATTTTACATAGGCAATGTTAGTCATTCTCAAGAAGTAAATGGAAAGGAGCGAATGCAACTACATTTGGTCATCTTAAGTTTTAATACATTTTATTCCCTTTCTTCATAAGCGTAGAGGAGAACGGCAGTTGTCCGCATGTAAACTTTTAGCATTTGTCACCAATATTAGTACATCGCAATCCGTTACTGTTTCAACACCCAGGGGTGTTTCATGTGTGTATTCTTAAACAATTATTATTTTTTCTCTCTTTTTTAGCAATGCATCACTCTCTACTGTCCTTATCTATTATTCTATATTCTGCTACTCCATCCAGATTATCGTGTATACCATGAGGGTTCAGATTGGGGGTGTTGTTTATTTCTGTATTCTTTAAATTGTTATGTCACGTTTCTTCCGTGACGTTTTTTCCTTTTACCTTTTATTTATCTTACTCATTATTCTTTATATTTTAGCATCCCAATATATTTTACTTACTGATGTTTAGTAACATTACGACGTTTATGTCTGGTTTATATACTGGTTACCAATGTAGATGACAAGTTGGTGTCATGCATGACAATTTAACAGAATCCACATGACATATGCGACCATTCTTGGATGAAATTAACATTACTTTAATATTACACTTTTTGAAACCGTTTTTATCAATTTTCTATTTCCATTGTTTAAATTGTTCATTCTTCACAGTGGCGATTCCAGCCATTTTAAAAGGGGGGTTCCAACTATATGCTCCCATTCAAATGCATTGATCGGCAAAGAAAAGGGGAGTTCAAACCCCCGGAACCCCCCCCCCCCCCCTGGATCCGCCACTGGTTCATGTGTTGTTTCCGTATATTTTATGTTTCATTGCTCATGTGTTGTTTCCGTATATTTTAGCCGCTCGTCTTGAGCCTACCCATTTGATCCTATAACACCCCATATAGCAATAAAATTATACTTTTATTGCCATTCATAACTCTTAACAGACCAATTAACAGACCGGGTTTTATACATCCGACCCATTAACAGACCAGGTTTTAATTAAAGATTGATTTATGTCACCAAAATACAGATTTTCGTGAAGATTTTTCACACAATGATTTCAGTATGGTTAACAAACATAATGCCTGTCTTTTTTCGATGTTCAAAATATTGCATGCACGTAAATTCAACCAACGTGTCATTTGTGTACAGTTTGTGTGTGTAAAATGTGTATAAATTTATTGATGAGTAACCCGCCTTTTCATTTTATAGATCGTACATTGAAGCTAGAAAAATAATAATTACACCACTGGATTCAGTACATTGAATTGTTTTGTTAGACATGAATATTTTTTATGATAAACATATATTTAAAAAGTTATACAGTGAAAAATGCTGAACTTTCAATGATTTTCTCGATAACACCTGATTAACAGACTTTAGCCAACCCGATTAACAGACCAACCGCCGATATAGCCGCATACTCAATATAGATTAACCGACCAAACTCTCGGTTAGCCGAGTGTCGGCCGTGGAATTTAAATAAGACATTTCGAAAATGACCGTGGTGTGAAATGAATTCATGGAAATTGGCCCTTTTGCTTTCGACTGTTTTCATGTCAAAAAATGATCATTTTCATTAATTAGAGAAAACAGAACGCAAATTGTGTATTGTGTTGAAATTTGGCAAAATTGGCTTGCATGTGTGGGTTTCAGGATTGAAGAGAAATACTTCAATTTGTCAAACGTGTCACTATTTTTCAATATAGGAAATATTATTTATCTATGCAAAATGATGTATTTCATGCATGAGATGATGTAAAGCTTTCCCATAACACTTACACTGACTTCTTTGACTCTGTATATGACTAACATTGTCAAAGTTGCACCAAGCATGCATCTTAACCAATGCAATGTATAATATCCAAACTGCGTGATACATTAAAGAAAGCTGCACGTTTAATAAATACAATATTTGTGAGGGAGATTAAAGTTTAACAATTTCGTTATGTAATACCATCATAGACTTATGCATAAAAGGATTTTTTTTCTTAAACAGATTTATGAGTATTGCTAAATAGTACGCAAGAGTAAACGGCGTGGTTTATGATTCGTTTCATAAATTCTTTGAGTGACCCAGACAGTCATACATGTAATCCAACAAGTGCAGACTATCCATTACATAGATGATCAGTTTCATACTGGCATGCATTCAAATTTCATATTTTATCAATTCAATTAAATGTTAAAAAACAAGAATTTATAAAATATCAACTATTTAACGTTTAAAAGTGAAGTAAAAATTTCAAACTTTCTGTCTAGAGATAGGTAAAAATGGAAATGTACACCTTTACGTACAACTCCAGTTTTCACATGTTCAAATAAATTTGTTGACAATCTATAAAATTAGGACAATAGGTTTTAAGAGATTTAAATGCAGACCTTGTGGTATACGTGAATAGCGAGATTTTATCTAGTGAATAACAATGACAAAGGCTGATTTATTTAGTTCCTGGTAATTTGTTTATAATTTAGATCGTAATAAAAAATAAAATGCGTTCGACAAGTTCAATGTCATGTATACATATAAATTAAGACCTCATCTTCTACTGCAAAACAAAATGGTATCACGGGCACAGGGATAATAGTTATGCTGAAAGGTGCGCAACCACGGCCTCCCGTGCAATAAAAAAACCCAAACAAACATAAATTTTATTTGTACTCGGCTCAAAAAGGATTTAAATGTTATTTGTCTCGAATAAAAACAATTTGTTGGAAGTATAAGACAAAAAAGATTAGTAAATGTAATTTCCATATTAGCCTGTGTATCATTGCTCGACCTAAATAAGCACTCGACTAACGCCTAGTACTCACATTGGGGTCTCGGGATGATATCCGGGCCGATATGCGGCCGATATGGAATAGGCTATGTAAACTCTGAGGTCACGATATTTTGTAAAAACCACACACCTATGGAAATAATAACTCGAAACTAAAGATGAGATCACGGATATAGACAATATTTATTAGGAATAACTTTGTGTTCGGTATATAAGAAAAGATAGGGTCATCGTACGGTTTTTCCAGCTAAAATATAAAAAAAAAAAAAAATCAGAGTAATCACCCCTTAAACAACTCAATTCAACAACATTGAATTTCAAGCAAAAAAAAAATCTTCGCTCGTAGAGATATTAATATTTATAGGTTAAAATCTTGTAAATTAGTTCTTTTAAATCAAAATTCACATTAGTTATCTTCATTCCTCATCAATTTTTTCTGATTTGATTCAAAATCTGGACATAAGGTTCTCTGTTATTTATAATCCAAGATGGCGCAATACACCTACATATTTGGAATATTTGTGTGTTTTCTTTTGGTAGGATTCTATTTAACGCATAGTATAGTTCAGTCGTATCGTATTTATTTAAATAAGTAAGATTTCGGTAAGATTGGTACATTGAAACTTATATAATCATTGAAATATTTAACATTGCAAAATCAATAAGATTAGGTAAGTTCCTTTCAAGAGTAAACATATTTCAGATAATATTCCTAAGTCGAAGCTACCGAAATATCATATAGTTGTGTTCTGTGTAGTCATGTCCAAAAAATGAAAATAATTTTAAAAAGAAAACAAAAGAAAATAATACTATATTTTTTTTAATTACATGTATGAGTCAGGAATCTGATGTACAGTAGTTATCGTTTGTTTATGTAATTTATACGTGTTTCTAGTTTCTCGTTTTTTTTTATATATATAGATTAGACCGTTGGTTTTCCCGTTTGAATGGTTTTACACTAGTAATTTTGGGTCCTTTATAGCTTGTTGTTCGGTGTGAGCCAAGGCTCCGTGTTGAATGCCGTACATTGACCTATAATGGTTTACTTTTTTTTTAAATTGTTATTTGGATGGAGAGTTGTCTCATTGGCACTCACACCACATCTTCTTATATCTATGAGTAACCGTTAATTGCAAAAAAAAAAGATGTTTCGGACATAAAACTCCGCGGAAGAAGAAAACAAAAACGTACAAAGATAAACAACAAAGAAAAACAAATGATCATCATAGTGTGACTTGGTACAGACACAGACACTTGCTGCGGTTAAATCAGTGTTTTTTTTTTCTTAGCCTAAACGTGTGTGTAGACCATATATCGTAAGAAAAAAAACAATTAATTTTATTAACTAGCTTAAGCTGTATCTAGACCGGCATCAACTTAACAAATTAAAAATCAAGAATAAGCCCGGCAATTGGTTTGCCGTTATCAGTGGTTATGCTTTTAGAAACAGCTTATGGATATCCAATAAATGTATTAGTTTTCATCAAAGAAATATACCTTACACTATGACCATTACGAATTAACGAATTCCAAAACTTGTACAGAACAACATGGAAATGAGATGTGTAAACTAATAATTTGAACTCTCCTTAGTAAATAACTGTAAATGTATCGTTCTACTTTCGTACGTGATGGAAGTACTAATTGTACTTAAACATGAACGAATATCTCTTTACCCATGTAATTTGGTATGCGAGAATAAAGAAAAGAAAGAAAGAGAGAGAGTGCTAGAGAGAAAAGAAAAAAACGACGCAGATTAGTCGATTGTCGATGTAAACATATCAATACATGTAGCGTCCTATTTGTTTAACTGTAAGATTAATGCTAAAATGTCCTTCTGTACTACATGTACCACTTACCGGAGTTTGACATATAATCAGCTTACATGGTACTACGAAAGCAACTATAATTATAATCCAGCTCCTTATGGCATACACATTTCTTAAAAACCACAAAGCACCTCTGTTAGCCATTTTTTCACCTTTTATTAAGGTTTATTTTAATATTTATTTACGTCACGCCTACTGCACTCAGGTGTATATATAAACGGATTTAAAAAGAGGCGAACACAGACATACTATTTATTACTATAACTGTACTATCATTTCGCAGGTTCATCACACACATATCAAATTAACTGTATGTAAGGTAGGATAGCCGTATAACAGAAATAAACATGATAGGTGATGACATATCATATTTATTATACTATATAAGGGAGATAACTTAGACTTAACAAACATTTTGATTAATTAGATACATATATATATATATATATATAAACGGAACATCAAGAGACAACACCTCAATAACAAACAACGAAAAGGTTAGACTAGACTAGACTAGACCAGACCATACCAGACCAGACCAGACTAGACTAGACTAGACTAGACCAGACCAGACTAGACCAGACCAGACCAGACTAGACTAGACTAGACTAGACTAGACTATTATAGAATAATTGCAATGACCAAAAAAGGGACTTGGACGGCATATAGCATGTGCACAATGTCATTATGAACAATATTAGCACTAGCAATGCAATCTACAAAATAATCTAGACATTAGACATGTAAAATGTGTACACAAACTATTCAAAAACTAGATCCCCCCCCCCCCCCCCCCACCTCAGGTAAAATAAATGGAAACAACACGTTTAATAATTTCTTGCGTCCGAAGCGATTTTCTGAATTTATACGCTCAAAGCCAAACATTTGAAATCCGAAGATGTATAAGTACCGAAACAGTTGAAGAGCTATATGTAAAAAATACCTAAAATAAATAACCAAATTCATCTAAAACCAACTTTGCCTGAGGGATTTGAAACCTTAGTTTCTTAATAATTTCAAAATTTATAAACGGACATTTAATAAAGTTTGTTAAATCATGTCAGTACCGAAGTACTGACTACTGAGCTGATGTTAAAGGTGATGTTAGATTGGTGTAGCTATTCTTTTAAGGTCCGTTTTCACTAAATTTTCATTTCTAACAGTGTTTTGATGAGGCTGCTTGGAATATATGCGACAACATCAGCCCAGCAGTCAGCGCTTCGGCACAAATGTGATTTGCAAGAAATCGTCCTTGATGTCTCATTTGGAAGGAGAAATATGTGAATTAAGAAGAAGAACATTTTGTTTCAAATAAACGGGAACTCGAAGGGCATAGCCGTTTGACATAAACATTATGTTTGTAATTGTTTGCACCTGTCTTAAGTCAGGAATCTGATGTTCAGTAGTTGTCGTGTGTATACATGTCATGTTTTTCGTTTCACGTTTTTTTATGTGGATAAGACCGTTGGTTTTTCCCGTTTGAATGATGTTACACTAGTAATTTTAGTACCTTTTATAGCTTGTTGTTGGGTGTGAGCCAAGGCTCCGTGTTGAAGGCCGTACCTTGACCTATTATGGTTTACTTTTATAAAACGTTATTTGGATGGAGAATTGTCTCATTGGCTCTCATACCACATCTTCCTATATCTATTAACATTATAAAACTTAATTAAATATAATTGGAAAATAATTATGTAAATCACAGATGAGGCTATATAATGTAGTTATGCAGTTGTTTTAAGAGTATTACTACCACTCATCGCTCGTAATCAGATGTCTTCAAGTGTAAATCCTTATGATACTTGAGTATTTTTTAAAAATCCCGGGACATTTCGAAAGTATCTAAATTATTGATATTAATTTAAAATGATATGGTAACTGTGTAAATTCCTTTTATAATATTCACCTCTTACAATTACATCAAAGTCTTTCAAAACAAAATTAATAGACAATTTATAGTCAGCACATCTCTTTGCTACTGAATAACAATGAGAATAAAAAAAGGAATAGGTCAAAGAGACAACAACCCGAACATAGAGCAGAAAACAGCCAAAGGCCACCAATGGGTCTTCAACACCGCGAGAAATCCCACAACCGGAGGCGGGACTCAACTGAATCCTAATTAAAAAATGTGTACAAGTTAAGTTAAAATGGACGTCATATATCAATGAGTTATTAGTGTTCTATATAAGGTTTTGTATGCTGGATTTCTTGTGGTCATGTGTGTGTGGCCATGCATTTGCAAGCTTGCCCTCGACAAAAGTGTCTATACTTGAGTGTACTATAAGATGTGTCACGGTACTTTTCTATCCCAAATTCATGTATTTGGTTTTGATGTTATATTGGTTATTCTCATCGGATTTTGTCTAATGGATAGTCCGTTGCTGTGTGTTACATTTTAATGTTGTGTTGTTGTTCTCCTCTAATATTTAATGCGTTTCCCTCAGTTTTAGTTTGTAGCCTGGATGTGTTTTTTTTATCGATGTATGAGTTTTGAACAGCGGTATACTACTTTTGCCTTTATTTAATACAATTAACAGTTGTACTGTCTATGATGCACTTTTACACAATACATGTATCTTTAGGGATGGTCAATATATATTTGGTATCTTCCGACCCTCTTTTAAATAAAAATAATTCTTTTCTGGATATAGATAATCTATAGATACCGAGATAAGTAGTACAATTGTATCTCCAAACTAAGCTTGGAAAATTCACTTTTTTTTTAGACTGGCTTGTAAGCATTTCAAGATTTGGTTCAAACGTTTTCTCAATGAAGATAACATATGATATTTTATTTTATTACATGAAATATCAATAAAAGTAAGAACACAAGGTATCAATGAACCAAAAATGAACATAATGGTATAATATCATCATTATAAGGGTTATCCGTATTTACAATTTTTACATAGCGGATTATCTAATCAAAATAACACTAAGCATACAATTAATCAACGAAAATAAAAAAAGGGGTTTAACAATAAACCCATCAACACAAGAAAATACAATAAAATTGTGAACTCTTATAGAAATAGAAACAGAATAATTAACAAAAATGACAAATACAAATTTTAAAAGGCATATCCAAAAATGATGGAACAAGTAAAAAGTTACTATTAGTCTACCATGTTAAATGTATTCACTTAAAACGCGTTTAAAATAATGATTTCTAAAGTTTTGTTAAAGTGTTCAATGGAATGTTCATGTCTCAATTGCCAAGGCAGATTGTTTCAGAGTCTCGCAGAAGCTTTGTCGAAAACAATTTTCTCCATTAATTGTTTGTGCATACTCGTGATTGTATTAGTCGCATTAAATGTTCTTATCTATGAAATGTTGATAACTGATAGCCTGTACAAAAGGTTTATAAAATAGACGGGCACAAGGTTATGTAGAGTTTTGAAAATATATCAAAGCAGCTGACATTATATTTAGCACTGTCCTGGGATCCAATGTTATGACACAAGAACTGATGTTCTATGATGGTGTTTCTTGGTACTTGTAACAATTCTTGCTGAGTATTTTTTACTCGTTGTTATTATTGACTTAACTGGCAACAACTTCATAAAGCAGAGTCTGGTCGTGACTTAGCACACGAACAAACTAAAGTTTAATAACCCGACCAAAGTGCAGAAAACAGCCGAAGACCACCAATGGGTCTTCAATACAGCAAGAAAATCACGGACCCGGAAGTGTGCTTTAGGTGGCCCCTAAACATAAATATGTACTAGTTCAGTGATAACTGACGTCATACTTAACTCCAAAATATATAAATGAACTTAAATTCAAAGTCATACAAGATGAACAAAAATGCGGCGGTGTTAAACATGTTTTTTTTAAGTAGTTTTCAACCCTTTCCCTCATACCTCTAGCCAACGTAAAAAATACAAACACAAAGCAATGTCGATTTCGACCAATGTATTAAATTTGGAAGTAGCATGACTTTGTAACGGCATTGACATGATTGTCCATGCCCAATATCATATAAAAAAAAAACACACGCAGTATTTTGACCACCGATGCACTACTACCATATGAAGTTATTCTGTAAGACGACATTCTCAGAAAACATCGAACAGCGTGGCTTATAAACAGCAAAGATAATAGAACATTCACACTGCCAGTCAAAATTGACAAACTCTAACCACAACAAAGCTACTTAATGAAATACGTTCTGCTATGTAATATTCCGTAAACAGTTAAACAGTAACATAAACCTATAGATCATAATTGTAAACAAAATAAACATGTACAATGTACGTTATAATATTTCTGAAAGTTTAACATTTTCCAAAGGAAAAAGAAATAGTCATTACTTTCGTAACTTATCATACGAAAATTTCAGAAACGATTTTTATATCTGTATATCTCTGTCTCCTACTTCCGGTATGCTTTTCTATTTCACTGCAGTTATTTGGTTTTAATTGAACCTTTTCTAATGAAATGTTAGCTACAAAATTTTCCTTTACATTTGAATCTGTTTTGTTATTTAAATCGGTTCGTCTACGACCTCTAAATCTTCTTCACTGTTGAATTTTGAATACAGATGTGGTTCGTTAACTCTATCGGATGTCAGCGATTGATAGAGATTCGTACAGGCGTTATTATCGTCTGGATCGTCAGACATCTGCTGCATGTGTGCAAGTGGTTGCGGTGCAGGAAGCAACGATTGGTAAGTATTTAAGTAATCATCACTTGATAGTTCAATATCATCTGAAGAATTGCTTGAAGTGTCTTTATTATATAGATGTTTGTGTTGAGTTGAGGTCAAAATAGAATCTGACATCTCAAGCTCGTGGATATCTTCGTATTGATGGCCGCTTTCCCTTTTCGTTGAAACGTTTTGACCTGGTTCGACATTATCGTGTACATTGGCACCGTGGTTACTTGTATCTTCAGCTGGATTAAGTCCTAAGTTTGTGTTAAAAGATGTTTTTTTATATCTTCTGTATACAATACAACACAAGATATTGCAACTCACAATTAGAAAAAGTGCGGCTCCAAACGATGTATAAATGATGACTTCAGTATTTATGGTAGCTGAAAAATAAAAGATATTTTTTAATCTCATTGAAAACGACGTTTCACTTTCCTCCGTTCATTTGGTTGTCATATATAATGTCTAATTAGTTATCAAAATGTAGCAGATTTTTTATTTTATTAAAATACGCCAGACACGCTTTCTATCTTTATAAGACTCATCAATGACAAATGAATGATGCTTAGATCAAAATATTTATAAAGCCAAACTAATACAAAGTTGAAGAGTATTAAGGACCCAAAATTTAAAAAAAAACATGAGCCGAATACGGCTAATGTGATATATGCCTGGGCTAAGAAAATCCTTGTTATTTCGAAAAAATCAAAGTATTCTAGTATCTTAATTGATTAGATTAGAGGTTAATGTCCGCAATTCAAAGAAATTTTAACCTTCAAAATTTCTTTTCTTTTGCTATTGATTATGAAAATATCAATGATAAGCTATTTGAAAAGTATATTGTCGATACATTCTGTAACTTTACAATTCAATTTCTTGACATAATGTACATTGTTTGTACATCCCTTGAAACACCTCTCAAGTTGTCATAGCAGTAAACGTTTAATTGTGATAATATTGTTTTAGATTTTACAATCAAATTTTTGATGTCACATTTGGCATGATTGTTCGATTGATGCATACAAGATCATCTTTATATCTAACATGTTTAAATATTTTTTTATTCTACATCCGTACGATAAACAAACTTAACAGAGCAAAGTAAAATATCTGATTTAATCACATTTACACATTAAGTATTAAGTGCATGAATGCAGTTCATATCATGTTCTTGTTTTAATCCCATAAAAATCATTGCGCCTTGATCTATTTATCAAGTTGCAATAGTACAAAACTTCATTTCTAAAGTTATTCAAAGAAACATCACTGATATGATAATACATAAACGACACTTAACCTCGAGTGGTAGGGATGAGCCGCTGGAATAGGTCACTATTTCATGCTTCATTATATATAAAAGGGTGATAAATTCAGATTAATATCTGATTAATCTGAAACAAATCAAATGTCAGTATTTATATTTGAAGCGGTTTAACCACAGTCGTAAATGCATCAGCATTAGGAAAACTAATGTGGAATTTCCACTGAAGTCAGTTCTAGATGCAATAAATCCGATCATGTATTCATAACGAAAGATACAAAAGGGGCAAATAGAGAAATTGTTTAAGATGTGATGAATTTATTGGAAAGGAAAAGCAAGATGTGTTTTTATCGATTGCGTTGCTTCTAAAAAAATAATTATGGTGATGAGCGGTCCTCCAAAAAAACATCTGTTTACAAATGTACCAGAAGATGAAAAATATTCGAATATATCTATGGGTCTGTTTTTTTTTGTTAATTGGTATATGACAAGGTATATATTTTCGATCAACAAAATATATGAAAAGGGTGGGGGTACTGGATGTTTCAGATGCCCCCCTCCGAGCACTTAACGATAACACTAAATGAGAATGAGAAGAGAACAGGTAGCACTCTAAGAATATACTTCTTATAAATAAAATGAAAATATGTGTGACATCGTGATCGTATTCAATTTTTTTTAAATATATTTATTTACTGTAATTCCTTTACAGAATCATTTAATCTTAACAAACTTCATTTATACGGATACATTTAAAAAGATTCAAAATAAAAATTCTCGACTTATTGCTAGCACTCTTTTGAAATGTCTGTACTGTTAGGTTTGTACCGATTACTCTGTGATATTGCACGACCCAAGGTTTTCGAAACAGTAGTTTTCTTTATTATTTGATGTTTGGAATTATTTATCCTTACATTATTCCTCACACAGGAAACGCATAAATACCTGTTTTCTTTCTCAATATGTTTAATTGGAATGATACATATAGCACTACCCTCAAAAGACCAAATATCTGCAACTACAGGTTACTGTACGTGAATATATTTTTTGTTTTTGTTTCGTTGGATCACAAGATGTGTAAAAAAATAGCAAACTACACGAGAAAATAAATAATACCATTAACATATGATTAAACTTTTAAAATCATTTACACGCTTTAGTGGTGTGTATGCATGCCTAGTCAGCAATACGAAAATTGTCATTGGCATACCCTATCAAGAAAACAGTATAAAATTAAGAATGGAAATGGGGAATGTGTCAAAGCGACAACAACCCAACAACCTGACCATATAGAGCAGACAACAGCCAAAGTCGACCAATGGGTCTTCAATGCAGCCAGAAACTCCCGAGTATGTCTGCTAAACAGGATTATATTTTAATGCATTTTTAGTCTAGTTTATTATTTCTTTGATGAAACTTACCTGTAGTACGTTCAATTGTGCTTGATTGATAATCTGTAGTAGTAAAGGTTTGGTCTGCTTCAAATATTGGTTCTGATAAATATAAAAGGAAGAAAAAGTTAACGTAAGTAAACAATATAAAATTAACCAGTTACTAGTAACACATGTTAAAGTAAGAACATATTTTGGGAAGTTGACAACTATTCGAAAAAAAGACAAATTATTCAAGAATGGGCCACTGTTTCACAAATAACACGATCACAACGCCAACATGTAAAACTGTACAGGTCTTAATCTTATTGAAAAGATGGGAAGTCACTGTTTCAGTACAAATGTACATGCATATTTAGTTGTAAATTTACCTGTAGAACTTTCAACACGTTCAATTGTGGTTGTTTGATAATTAGCAGCAGGCGAAGTTCGGTCTGCCTCTGTTGTTGTTTCTGATAAACAAAACTTGTGTACATGAAAACGTAGGACGATAAATCAGCTACCATTTATTAGTTAACCAATGTAAAAATCAGAAAATATTGTTAGAATTGAACAACTTCTCAGCAAACATCCAATATCATGTTAAAAATGTATTCAATAATGAACTAAAGTTTATATTATATCAACGATAACAAATAACTAACCGGAAAGGACGTACAATTTTTTTCAAAAACTTGTAAGGGTAATACTTCTCCTATTTTATCTAAAAAAAAATGATATAAGCAGATAAATGAGATAGCCAAGAGAGGCAATGATACTTGTGTTTCTATTAATAGCTAACAACATGTCAAATAAAACAAATATTTCAAAACGAAATGTGCGAGAAATTCTACAGTGTTCCTAAGAAGTTCAATAAAGGCAACAGTAGTCAACCTATATACAAAGGTAACAAATCGATAGAGATAAAACAAACCAGGGGAACACATCAACTATAAGAGGAAAAACAACGGAACAACTGGAAAACTGAAGTGAAACAAAAACAAACGCAAAGGTACATAGAAACGAACTATTTGATTACAACTGCTATATATCTGACTTTGTGCAGGACATAGTAAGAAAAAATGGTGGGTTTTAACCTAGTTTAACGGCTAGCATAATCGGCCGCTCTATATGACAGTGTTACAAAATACCACATGAATGACAACACTTCTTGAAAGAAACAAAGTGCACAAGAACATTTATCACAGAGAAACACACAAACAAATAATACAACAGTCGACACAGCATGCAAACTGCAGAACAAGAACGAATATATTCCATCAACGAAAAACATCACAGGATATGAAAACAGCATAATAAGTTATATCATACTACCTTTGCAGTTGATGAAGTTATGATTAATTAACAGTTTGCCTTCACACATTGCCCCGGAAACATTCAAATTGTTGTTTTTAATAAGAAAGTCCTTCATGTTTTTCATTCTGCAATTGGAACATTTCAATGGATTGTTTTCAAGTTTCCTGTTAATACAAATAATAAAACAAACAAGTTGTCGTTAGAATTTCTCTCTGTTGCATTAACTATCTTCAATATTCCTTTTTATTTAGATAAAGTAAACTGCAAATGACAATTATTTTAAACAATGTATACATTATGTAATGCAAAAAGAAATCGCACACAAAGACATAATTGTTTGGCTTGTTTGAGAACCCTTATGATGCATTATATTGTAATTAGTTGTCAGTAGCTTTGGCTTTGGCATAGTCTACAGTCACAGAAAGTATTTGAAGGCGGGTTTGGTGAGTCTTTCATATTATATATGTTTATTGAGCTTTTTGGCGAGTTATTTCATTACAAAAGATTGGTACAATTTGTTTGCATTGTGATGTTCAAGGGTTTATTTATAACCGTAATTGATAAAAAACGTAACATATTTCCTTCTTTCATCTTCTATGGATCTTCATTGATAATTGATAAAAAGCGTAACATATTTCTTTCTTTAACCTTCTATAGATCTACATTTTCCATAATCTCTTAGCAATCTAATATTTTCTACTTATTCTTAATCATAAGACTTCTAAGTGTGTATGTTAATTTGGTGTATAAATTCGCGTATATCATTTGATAAGATAATGAAATGTTATTTATAATCAGACTGAGCAGGTTATTATAGACAAACAACGAAGACAAGCGTTAGGTTAAAGTCAGCAAAACGTTTCACTCACGTTCTTTTGTTTAGGGAAAAGTGAGCTTCTCAATGATCAAAATTAGTGTTTGTCAGGCTGCTATAGGTCTAATGAATCTTTTCCATTAAGTTTTGTGATTCAAGTGCTTTTTGAAAATTTTTATATTTATGTCAAGATAAATATTTGGTCAAAATTTTATGAAAATTAAACGAGTCCATTTAATTCTAGTCCAGGTGTTTGGTTTCACCTTTATAAGCATTGACAAGTATAACATCAAGGACAATATGACCATAATTGTGTCTCAAAGTACTCCAAATTAGACAATAAATTCACACAAAATAAAACTTCATGTATTAATTTAAATGAAAAACCAATTAAAAAATTGCTGCAGAAACAATGTTTTAGGGGCCAGCTGAAGGACGCCTCCGGGTGCGGGAATGTCTCAGTACATTGAAGACCTGTTAGTGACCTTCTGTTGTTGTTTTTTCTATGGTCGGGTTGTTGTCTCTTTGTTGCAATATATGATGAACCCCGGGGACGTTTTGTTAGTTTTGAGGAATTAATTTACTTACAGAATTCTCAGTTCCGTTAAACCCATGAATAGAGATGCATCTAAAAAAGTAATTTTATTTCTGGACACGTCCCTGAAAAACACAGTTCATATTTTTATAAATTACTGTAATTATTTTGTCAAAATTTTACGAAATTAATTCGAGTCAATTTAAATTTAGTCCGGATGTTTGGTACCACCTCAAACATTGACATCTAAAAACTCCAGGAAAATATGACATTTCAGACCATGTCTGTCTTTGCATATTTTTAAAGACATATGACTCATGTATCTCTACAACTCTGTTAAAACATACAGCTGTGATTCAAGTGCTTTTTGAAAATTTTTATATTTATGTCAAGATAAATATTTGGTCAAAATTTTATGAAAATTAAACGAGTCCATTTAATTCTAGTCCAGGTGTTTGGTTTCACCTTTATAAGCATTGACAAGTATAACATCAAGGACAATATGACCATAATTGTGTCTCAAAGTACTCCAAATTAGACAATAAATTCACACAAAATAAAACTTCATGTATTAATTTAAATGAAAAACCAATTAAAAAATTGCTGCAGAAACAATGTTTTAGGGGCCAGCTGAAGGACGCCTCCGGGTGCGGGAATGTCTCGGTACATTGAAGACCTGTTAGTGACCTTCTGTTGTTGTTTTTTCTATGGTCGGGTTGTTGTCTCTTTGTTGCAATATATGATGAACCCCGGGGACGTTTTGTTAGTTTTGAGGAATTAATTTACTTACAGAATTCTCAGTTCCGTTAAACCCATGAATAGAGATGCATCTAAAAAAGTAATTTTATTTCTGGACACGTCCCTGAAAAACACAGTTCATATTTTTATAAATTACTGTAATTATTTTGTCAAAATTTTACGAAATTAATTCGAGTCAATTTAAATTTAGTCCGGATGTTTGGTACCACCTCAAACATTGACATCTAAAAACTCCAGGAAAATATGACATTTCAGACCATGTCTGTCTTTGCATATTTTTAAAGACATATGACTCATGTATCTCTACAACTCTGTTAAAACATACAGCTCTTAATGTAAGACAATTTGTAGTGCAACAGAGCTTGAAACTGGTAAACATATTATATATATATACTGACATATACTTATTTTACAACAAATAATCCTTATTCATATGTGCCGCATTTATGGTTGTCCTATAGTTTCAAATACTTACAACTTTTTAAGAGCCGTTAGGTCATTGAATAAATTAGAATCCAATAAAGTTATTTGATTACCCTGCAAGCGCCTGAAAAATAACATTGGTCGAATATATGTTTGCATTTTTGTTGCCGTATTCATCAATACAAACATATTTAAGTTAAAACAGTTAGCGATAGGAATTGAAGAACAGCTGTTTAAAAACCAGTTGAAGTATTGCACATATTTTAACATATATTTTTTTTTATAAAATTAAGCAGTAAATATTAATCTATTGCTTACATGAATAACATAAGAGGAAAAAAAAATCAATTTTCTCCTCAGTCATTTTTTCAGAATTATAAATGGTGCAGTGAATCATGATCACATTTTTCGATGAAAAAACTTGACAACAGCGGTGATTTTGATTTCGTCAAACACAAAAAACACTTTTTTACTAAAAAAATATATAAATAAATATTCAATAGCATGATTCCCAACGTCCGTATTTCTTACTTCAAATAAATTGCATACCTTAAACGTAATTACTAATCACGTTTTAATGATATGAAACATTTCTACGAAAAATGCATTGGGTTTTTCACTAATTAGTACAGCAATAATTACAAAAATTACTTTAAACGTTGTTTTACATGTGAAAATCAATAAAAGAAGTGTGATATAATGCAACACAAACACATGGCGGCACGAAATAAATTGCTTACAAGTCTTCAAGACTCTTCAAGCCTCTCAGTAGATTAGCATCCAATGTGGTTATTTGATTTTCGTGCAACCACCTAAAAAAGTATATTTCAAAGTTATTTCTGCATTTAATTTGATTCATAAATACAATATAATATGAAGATGTTGTATGACTGCCAATGAGACAATTCTCCGTCCAAGTCACAATGTATGAAAATATAACAGTTATTGGTCTAACCTATTTAAAAAACGAAAATAACGAAAAACACCAAAGAACCACATCAATACACGACAATTACTGAACAACAGGCCCTTGACTTAGGACATTTAACAGGGTTCAACTGTCACCCTCACCTGAGATAGAGTATAGTGTATCATAAAAAGATCATAAAACATCACACTATAAAATAGACATTGAAATGGCTTCACTCGTTCCAAAAGACATTTACACAAACAAACAAGTAAAAAAACACTGAATAAGTTCGTTTGATCTATTGCACAATACAAATACAATATTAAAACGTAGGTGCCTAAATTGCATGGAATTTAATGGTAGTAATAAAAATTGTATTTGGGAAAAATATCATAAGCTACTGAATGTTAGCTGTTAAACAACTGGTTGAAATATTGAATGCATACTTATTATTGTCTATATTTAAAACAAACGTAGTATCTCATACATGGGTAAATTATCAACGTTACAGAAATCTTGAAGACCTGCTTTTAAACCTTATTAAACCTTGTAGTCGGACAGTTTTACCGAATCAATTTTGATGCATCTGAATATAAAAGTTAGTTATTTTAGTGAACTTTTAACAATAGCAAGATTGACACTATGACTGGTAGACTCAAAATTATATTTTATGACGTCAATCATTTTATATCCTCAGTATATCATGTCCAACATTTCCTATATTCTCAGAAATGATAAACCTTAAACGTAATGACTTATCAAATTTAAACAATATTAAACATTTCGACAAAAATTGCATAAAGGAATGCTTTAATATCAAAAAGATTGCATTACAATTTTGTTTTCCGTGTGCAAATCAAAAAGTGTCATATTTTACAGAATCAGATTACTTACAGTAGTCTAAGCTTCTGCAAGTCTTGAAATAGATTAGCATCTAATGTTGTAATTTTATTTTCGTTCAACAACCTAAAAAACAACTACTTTAAAAGTTCTGCAATACATTTGATTCATAAATACAATATACATAAGAAGATGTGGTACGCGTGCCAATGATATAAATCTCCACCCAAGTCACAATTTGTAAAAAGTTATCAGTTACAGGTCAAAGTACGGCTTCAACAGGTAGCCTTGGCCTTCGACGACCAGCAAGCTATAAAAGTACTGCAAATAACCTTGAAAAAGACCCGTTAGAAGTTTAACATCCCGAAATAACACACGACTGTACATTGTGTTCAATGATAGCTTAATATCTTTTTATTTGTTTATTTCTGTCTAGTCCTACAAAAGTTTCTTTGATCAATGTTTAGTTCAATTTCAGGCTCTGTTCATATAAAAGGAACGAAAGATTCCAGATTCAATCATAGTTCAAAAACAAACAACGCCATGGCTAAAAAAGAAAAAAAAAACAGCATGTAAGACACACACAGAAAATAAGGACTAAGAAACACGAATCCCACCGATTACTAAGGGTCATCTCAGGTGCTCCGGAAGGGCAAGCAGATCCTGCTCCAAATGTGGCGGCCGTCGTGTTACTCTTGTTATTACAAACCCGGTAATAAGTCTTATTCGGTTCTTTCGTGAAAAGGGAACAAGATTGTAGTTACGACATTAGGAACATATCCGATAACATATGTGTAACCATTTTCGCTAGCCAAAGTTGTCGGTCTACTCCCCTCCTCACCATCCTAAGCAGTTTGAGAGAGAATTTCAGATCCACGAGGTATTGATTTAATGGTCGCGGCCGTAACTGTCTGTATTCAATCAAAAGACACATATATAACATGTTCACTTCTGTTCAAGAATAATGTATTTGTAATGGGCATGACTTTTATAAACCGATATGTGGCGCAACATTGTAATCACAAATATTAGCTTAATCAACCAAGGGTGAAAAGTAGGGGATTGGATTGTAATCCTTGGCTAGCAAAGAGGATTTGTAACGGATATCTAATTTCGGTAAACCAACTAGTAATGGCGTCCGTATAATTTACGAAGGGATGATTTCAACTTCGCCTTTTGGAACTCTTGGTTAAATAGCTTCCATGTGAGCAGCAACCCTCTGTCAAGAAAGCCATAATAGGATATACAAGCACGGGTATATCGAATTAATTGGGAGATATATACTCTGCATACAGACGTTGCTAGATTTTTGCATCATAGAAATGAAAATCGCAATCGGGAAGCTAAACTCATCCCTTTTGTTGTAACTTTGTTTTCAACCGAACCTGATTGTCAATTTTTCGATATTGTTTTCTGATGCACGTATCATTATGGATTATCGGAATGATGAAGACAGAAATATAATACCATCACCGAATAAATAAAAGTAGTTACATTCGGCAGTTTGTTTTAGATCAAATTTAACGCATTTAGTTTTGAAACGAGACAAACATATGGTATTTGATATTTGTGAGGAAAAAATATTACTGCATGATACTGCATGTAAACTTGGATGGGCAATTTAAAATAGAATTGTCAAAATCTAAAAATGAAAAAATCACTTGCCCCTTGTTTTCTTACGGAAACTTCATTTCTGTCAATCAGCTTCATTAGCTAGAGTTACCATCTATCACGTTACGATGAGATTTTGTAAATTGTATTTAATCATTAACAATTTGTGAGTTTTTTATAAGTGTTATTTGATCATATGATGTTGTTCTTTTGTGTATTTCTTTTAAAAAAGTTATATTTTTGTGGTTTATTAAATTTTTACTTTTGGCCAAGATTGTTTTCCGGAAAATGGCTAGTTGTGGTAGTCTTGTAAAGTGTAATCCAACTAGTCCAAAATGATATTGTGTCGGGAAAAAACATTGTGTATCAATGTAAGTCTTAAGAGTAAATTATTTACATGCGTGTGGTTATATTTATCTGTCATGTTTTAAGATATTCAACAGCATGCAAAATTGTAGCGTTTTTAAATTAGAAAGAGAAAGGTAAATGTGTGCTCAATCTGTTGTATCTAGAATGTCATATCTGCTGCTGGACAGAAGCTGAAGCCTTGAGAATTTCAGAATTACAACAAGGTGTCGTTTTCATGGGTACATTACATGAAGATAAATACTTCACTCAGCCTCTACCGTCGTAAAGAATATCTAAAATCTTGCTATTTCCTCAAAACTTTTGATCTTTGAACCCTGTATACATGCCTTACCCCATACCTCATAATTGAAAAATCGTCTAAAGAAAATAATCAACGATTCTTTTCGATATAATAATGGTTGCATACGCTTTACATTTTGAATACCATACGGCATTATTTGTTAATAGTGAACACAGAGTGATCAGTAAGATTGAGTTTCTTATTTGCAATATTTGTTGATTTTGTCAACAATTGTCGGCATTCCTTTGGTGACAAACTGTGCGCCTCTCTTTTTTTTTTTTTTTTTTTTTTTTTTTATATACGACGTATTTCTTCAGACATTTGTCAAAATCAAGAAGATCAAAGAAACCTTGCTACTCAATTTCACATTCAAATATATTGATTATTTTCTTTCCATCAACTATCCAAACTTGTCTGATTGGGATCAATTAATATACCCACACACAATAGAAATTAAAAAAAACAATAGACACGGCTTCCTCTGCTTCATTTTTAGGCTGATACTTTGAATTTGACATACACAGTTATCTCTATACCAGAATATTTGAATAAAGAGACGATTTAAGTTTGAATTTATCAATTTCCCCCACCTTAGTAGCAATATACCAACGTCACCTGAATACGGGATATACATTTCCCAACTTATTTGGTATTCAAGAACTTGCAGCTGCTACTCAGACTTTGTTTAACGTCAGAAGTGTCTGAGCAGAAAGGTTATGAGCCAGTGGTATATCAAGGACTTCTCGTCCCTTTTCAACAAAAGTTCGTCGAACAGTACCAGAACCTCGTTGATAAATATTCTGTATCACTATGGCCTGAAGTATACATTCTAGGTACTGACGGTATTTAGCATCTTATTACCGTTTAATGGTAGTCTTTATTTTGTCTTTTAAATTTTCTTTTCTCTTTATTCTCGTTTGAGTGATATGCATTGACGTGGCTCGATACTTGTATATCCCGTCATTGTCTTATTGTGCTATGGTAATTTTTCTATTCTTGTCTTAATGTTTTACCTATTATGTCTGTTTGATTTGTTCACACATCATTGTCAATATACTGAAATTGTATGCGACTTTCATACATTATATTCGAAATAAGAAAATTCCTTTACCAAGTCAGAAATATGACCGTTGTTATTCGTGTAAATGTGTTACAACTTTTGATTTTGCCATTTGATTAGGGACTTTTTGTTTAAAATTTTCCGCGGAGCTAGATATTTTTCTGTTTTAATAATACATTAGAAAACCAGCAACACATGGTAGCATTATTATATTTTACCACATCAAATTGCTTACAGGTGTTCGAGATTCTTTAAGCCTCGAAATAGACTGACATCTAAAGAGGAAATTTGATTTCTGTCCAACCATCTAAAAATATAATATATTTGTCATATTAATTTAAACAAGCATATTTGGAAAGAAAATCGTGTGAGAGAATGGATAATATTTGTAGCTTGTATTTTGCTAAAGGTGTAATACCACAAAATAAGGGTACGTCACATCCGGCTGTATCCGAAAATAGGTTAAAAAAATCCCTTGAATTTGACAGTTGAAGGTAATCAATTCTACATTTTATTGCAGTTAAACATTTCCGTGTCATAAACATACATCTTTGTCTTGGGTATTTCAAAGCACAGTTATTTATTTATTTGGGATTTCTGTAGAGTATTTTGTAAACTTGAGGTTACATGGTTACTAAACCTTGTACACAGATAAAATAAGGGGAGAATTTTGATTGGTTAACTGCCAGTGATGTTTTTTTTTTATATGCAATGAAATGTTATGTGAATTTTTTTCTATATTACTGGACAGGATAAAACTTTACTCATTTTTATCATTTCTTTATTTGAAACAAAGACAAATTCTGCACATTTTTTTGAAAAGTGCAAATTTATGAAAGACTAATAGGGAAAATCAATGGTGGTATTACACCGAATATGGGAAGCTGTACATGAACCTTTGACCTTGTGAGTAATCTCATGTGTTAAAATTTCATGCTATTTAAGAGCCTGTCATCGCAGGTGCTCCAGAAGGGTAAGCAGATCCTGCTCCAAATGTGACAACCGTCGTGTTACTCTTGTTATTACAAACCCGGTAATAAGTCTTATTCGGTTCTTTCGTGAAAAAGGAACAGGATTGTAGTTACGACATTAGGAACATATCCGATAACATATGTGTTACCATTTTCGCTAGTCAAAGTTGTCGGTCCACTCCCCTCCTCTCCATTCTCGGCAGTTTGAGAGAGAATTTCAGATCCACGAGGTAATGATTTATTGGTTGCGGCCGTAACTGTTTGTATTCAATCAAAAGACACATATATAACATGTTCACTTTTGTTCAAGAATAATGTATTTGGAATGGGCATGACTTTTAGAAACCGATATGTGGCGCAAAATTGTATTCACAAACATTGGCTTAATCAACCAAGGGTGGAAAGTAGGGGATTGGATTGTAACCCTTGGCTAGCAAAGAGGATTTGTAACGGATATCCAATTTCGGTAAACCAACTAGTAATGGCGTCCGTATAATTTACGAAGGGATGATTTCAACTTCGCTTTTTAGAACTCTTGGTTCAATAGCTTCCATGTGAGCAGCAACCCTCTGTCAAGAAAGCCATAATAGGATATACAAGCACGGATATATCGAATCAATTGGGAGATATATACTCCGCATACAGACGTTGCTAGATTTTTGCATCATAGAAATGAAAATCGCAATCGGGAAGCTAAACTCATCCCTTTTGTTGTAACTTTGTTTTCAACCGAACCTGATTGTCTATTTTTCGATATTGTTTTCTGATGCACGTATCATGAAGGATTATCGGAATGATGAAGACAGAAATATAATACCATCACCGAATAAATAAAAATAGTTACAGTCGGCAGTTTGTTTTAGATAAAATTTAACGCATTTATTTTTGAAACGAGACAAACATATGGTATTTGACATTTGTGAGGAAAAAATATTACTGCATGATACTGCATGTAAATTTGGATGGGCAATTTAAAATAGAATTGTCAAAATCTAAAAATGAAAAGATCACTTGCCCCTTGTTTTCTTACGAAAACGTCATTTCTGTCAATCAGCTTCATTATCTAGAGTTACCACCTATCACGTTACGATGAGATTTTGTAAATTGTATTTAATCATTAACAATTTGTGAGTTTTTTTATAAGTGTTATTTGATCATATGTAGTTGTTATTTTGTGTATTTCTTTAAAAAAAATTATATTTTTGTGGTTTATTTAAGTTTTACTTTTGGCCAGGATTGTTTTCCGGAAAATGGCTAGTTGTGGTAAGTCTTGTAAAGTGTAATCCAACTAGTCCAAAATGATATTGTGTCGGGAAAATACATTGTGTATCAATGTTAGTCTTAAGAGTAAATTATGTACATGCGTGTGGTTATATTTATCTGTCATGTTTTAAGATATTCAACAGCATGCAAAATTGTAGCGTTTTTAAATTAGAAATAGAAAGGTAAATGTGTGCTCAATCTGTTGTATCTAGAATGTCATATCTGCTGCTGGACAGAAGTTGAAGTCTATGTTGAGAATTTTAGAAATACAACAAGGTGTCGTTTTCCAGGGTACATTAAATGAAGATAAATACTTCACTCAGCCTCTACCGCCATAAGGCGTGATATCTAAAATCTCGCTATTTCCTCAGAACTTTTGATCTTTGAACCCTGTATACATGATTTACCCCATACCTCATAATACATACATTTTGAATACCATACGGCATTATTTGGTAATAGTGAACACAGAGTGATCAGTAAGCTTGAGTTTCTTATTTGCAATATTTGTTGAATTTGTCAACAAATTGTCGGCATTCCTTTGGTGATAAACTGTGCGCCTCTCTTCTTTTTTTATTTTTTTTTATTTTTATATACGACGTATTTCTTCAGACATCTGTCAAAATCAAGAAGATCAAAGAAACCATGCTACGCAATTTCACATTCAAATATATTGATTATTTTCTTTCCATCAACTATCAAAATTTTTCTGATTGGGATCAATTAATATACCCAAACACAATAGAAATTAAAAGAAACAATAGACACGGCTTCCTCTGCTTCATTTTTAGGCTGTTAATTTGAATTGACATACCAGAATATTTGAATAAAGAGACGATTTAAGTTTGAATTTATCAATTTCCCTCCACCTTACTAGCAATATACCAACGTCACCTGCATACGGGATATACATTTTCCAACTTATTTGGTATTTAAGAACTTGCAGCTGCTACTCAGACTTTGTTTAACGTCACAAGTGTCTGAGCAGACATTTGATGAGCCAGTGGTATGTCAAGGACTTCTCGTCCCTTTTCAACAAAAGTTCGTTGAACAGTACCAGAACCTCGTTGATAAATATTCTGTATCACTATGGCCTGAAGTATACATTCTAGGTACTGACGGTATTTAGCATCTTATTACCGTTTAATGGTAGTCTTTATTTTGTCTTTTTAAATTTTCTTTTCTCTTTATTCTTGTTTGAGTGATATGCATTGACGTGGCTCGATACTTGTATATCTCGTCATTGTCTTATTGTGCTATGGTAATTTTTCTATTCTTGTCTTAATTTTTTACCTATTATGTCTGTTTGATTTGTTCACACATCATTGTCAATATACTGAAATTTTATGCGACTTTCATACATTATTTTCGAAATAAGAAAATTCCTTTACCAAGTCAGAAATATGACCGTTGTTATTCGTTTAATGTGTTACAACTTTTGATTTTGCCATTTGATTAGGGACTTTTCGTTTAAAATTTTCCGCGGAGCTAGATATTTTTCTGTTTTAATAATACATTAGAAAACCAGCAACACATGGTAGCATTATTATATTTTACCACATCAGATTACTTACAGGTATTCGAGATTCTTCAAGCCACGAAATAGACTGACATCTAAAGAGGAAATTTGATTTCTGTCCAACAATCTAAAAATATATTTGTCATATTAATTTAAACAAACATATTTGAAAAGAAAATCGTGTGAGAGAATAAATAATATTTGTAGCTTGTATTTTGCTAAAGGTGTAATACCATCAAATAATGGTACGTCACATCCGGCTGCATACGGAAATAGGTCGACAAAAAATCCCTTGAATTTGACAGTTGAAGTTAATCAAACCTACATTTTATTGCAGTTAAACATTTCCGTGTCATAAACATACATGAATGTCTTGGGTATTTCAAAGCACAGTTATTTATTTATTTGGGATTTCTATAGAGTATTTTGTAAACTTGAGGTTACATGGTTACAAAACCTTGTGCACAGATAAAATAAGGGGAGAATTTTGATTGGTTAACTTCCAGTGATGTTTTTTTTTTATATGCAATGAAATGTTATGTGAATTTTTTTCTATATTACTGGACAGGATAAAACTTTACTCATGCTTATTATTTCTTTATTTGAAACAAACACAAATTCTGCACATTTTTTTGAAAGAAAAGTGCAAATTTATGAAAGACTAATAGGGGAAATCAATGGAGGTATAACACCGAATATGGGAAGCTGTACACGAACCTTTGACCTTGTGAGTAATCTCATGTGTTAAAATTTCTTGCTGAGAAAACCATTCAAAACAGTCCGGAAGCAACATTTGCCAATCTTTATGAAATCTTGTTTGTAGGTTACTTAACCTCACCTTTATATTGTAAATACATAACTTTTAGTCTGATTTATAAATCTTGGCTGTAGGGGGCGCCACCTTAAATTTATCGATTTTCGGATGAAAACCAACAGAAAATACACAAATCAAGCATATTTTGAAACAATATTTAATGTAATAATAAAGATATTATCAACAAAAGTGGCATCATATGTAAACCATAATGCTAGGACCTTTTCATAGCCATATCTGTCATAAAAAAAATGAAGTTTACCAAGGACAGATAACTCTGAAAATTTGGCAATTTTCCAAGTTTCCTTTTTTCTCAAAAAAGGCCCAATTTCATAAGGTTGTATATACTAAAATAACACTTTTGTTTCTTTTGTTTTGCTTTTTTCACACTTATATAAGTCTGACTACTTATAATATAATATCGTTTGCTTTGCATTTGAATATTTACAAAAATATTTGCAATCAAAAGTACACCCCTTTTTTTCATAAAATGCAAAATTCTGAAAATGAAGCAAATACTGATCATTAAAAAACATTATGAAGCTGACAGCAACTTATTCAAAATGAACACTGAAAGTAAGTTTTTACTCAGATAATAAGAGAGACACATAATTATTTCTTATATTCTGCTATATATGATAGAACATTTACATAGGATAAACTTTAATTAATATATAGTTTTAAGTAAATGAAATTATTTTTGATGCTGTAAAAACAGGATATTCACTAAAAGAGGAGCCTTTTATGTCCCTCTGTGGAACGCGGCGAAAATTTAATTTTTACGTAAGGATTTATTGAAACCTCCTTGGAGACAGTAAACTTGTATATGGATTGTTCATTCTGCTTAAATACTTCAATTACTCATTTCTTATAACATTTCTATCATAAATGAGTATAAGTTACCCCATTTTTTGTATTTATTGGCCTGATAAGTTGATAATTTGAGGAAATGAGAGGTATAAATTGACCAAACGAGACCTTATAAAGAAGACAAAGAGGTCCATTAGTAGTATTTATCTTCCGAAAGTCATATTGTGTATCATAGTCAACTGTTTGTAGGCAGATGAGATAAACATTGATCATTTATTAGTTCACACTATATTTTATCTTGATGCGGCTTGGTTTGGATTTGTCGAAGAAATTTTGATCGAATCGCTGTAGATGTCGTCATTCATTATACTAGATTTTTCTCAAACTATTGAACTGATTATGACAAAATTGACAGAAATGCTTGAAATAACCAGTATTAAAATGAAAAAAAGGCACATTCAGTTTATTAAACAATACTGTTTCTTTAAAGATTAAAATAGATTTTCTGACGTCAAATATTTATATCCTTAGTTCAAAAAGCGGTGACTTAATTGTCATAAATTAAGTAATCAATCAGACACAAATCTTAAAAGGTTATTTAAAAAAAGTCCAAGTAAACATTTCCATAAAAATCACAAAGATGTCCGCATGAACCCCTTAAAATCTTTAACGCATTGGAAATATAGTAGTTATCAAAAGTACCAAGATTAAAAATATAAATATAACTATTGTGAACAGCTGGTTTTTTTTCAGGACTTGATATTTGTGTTGCATTCTAAATCAATCGAAGTTAATCACAATTTCAATACATAAGGTACTGATTTAAAGCCATAATGTAAAATAATTTCATCTTAAAATCAGGTTTATTATACTTTGGTTGGTGGTCTTTTTTAAATTCAGAGATATTTATCGTAATTTTTTAATATGTAGTTTTATCATGCTTTGTTTTTCTAAATTTAATAAGAAGCCGTGTAAAATAATTCAAACCAGCAAAACCTATTGACTTGTATTATTTTATCCGGAATCAAATTGCTTACAAGTATACAAGAGTTGTGTGGCCATCAGTAATACTATTAGATAGAAAACACTGCCAATTTGTCGCAACAGCTATGTTATATTAGTATGAAACAATTCTAACTTGTATTTTATGACGTCAAGGTTTTCTATCCTTAATTCTTAATGTCCATAAAAAGCGGCGCTTTATCTGTTGTATTTTGTGTAAAGTTTGTCTTTTCATCGTTACCGATTTTTCTGTAAGGGTGCAGCCGAAAATGTTGGTCTGTTTTCGACTTATGATTTTTAGTTATACTTATGAGTCCATAACTTTTTGTTGCCTTTAATTGTGTATGCATATAATATGTTGTACACACCGGTTTCTACTGAAATACTTACCAAATAATTATACTGGAAGACGTGTTGATATTAAATATGTTGACTCTCTCTTACTGTTGTAACTAACGAACACTTTGTCAAAGTGTACTTATTTGGGTATCAGAAATACATCGTTGTATTCTAGTTTTTTTTTTAACTAATTCCCAAATTCACTTACAAGCAGATTTGTACCCTTTATTATCGATTTGTGTTGTTACATATTTTTATATAAATGGAATCCAGTTATTTAAATGGAATCTGGAATTATTTATAAAACGCGCAATAGGCTAGGGAAGAAACAAAGAGTGACTGTATATATTAGCAAAATTAATTTTTGCAAAAAAAGCAATAAATGAAAGGAGGAGTATGATTTTACATAGTATATGTAAGGAGAAGTTTGCTATCACATAAAATATATAAAAGAAGGAGTGTAAATTAACTAAACATATGTAAGGAACATTGTGGTATCACATAATATATGAAAGTAGGAGTATAATAAAGCATAATGGCAAATTATTTTCTGCGAAACTAAGATTCGTACAAGTCCCGTAGAGCCGGCAAATCTCGAAATGAATCCGGATGTATTGTAGAAATTTCTAGTCGTCCAATGTTCCTTCAAAACAACAGTTTCAAAGAATATATGTCTGTTCGAATTTTTTCAATTTATGAAAACAAATGTTGAATTCATCTAGTTAGATTAACACATATTTATAATACATTGTATAGTCGCCATTTATGGATGGCTATAATGAATAACATCAAACAAGTCAAAGGAAAACACCAATGAGGTCATTTTAAAATGACACAGAAATTAACGACTATAGGTCACCATACATTCTTCAACAATGGTAAATTTCAATACCGCTTAGTCAATTGTGCGGTATTTGATTTGCTTCAATAAACATTGTCAAAACTATTTAAAGGGTAATGCTTTTACAATATTCCAATGAACCGAAGTTATCTTTTACATTAACATGATTAAGAGTAAATAAATCAACCTTTTTTATTTTTCATTTCTATGAAAATAAAACAAACGTTATGGAAAAAATAAAACAATTATGCATTGACTTCACAACATCTTCGGTTACAATCCTATTTGACAAAATGAACAACAGGATATATGTACGTGATAGGCAGTAAAATAGGAGAGCAAACCAAGAATATATTCTGGCTAATATTCTAACAGATTTTATTTGCTGAATTATCGGATAAAAACCTGAAAAATACAATTTTCAAATGTATGTATACATTTCATTTGTCATAATCAAAAATACAGACCATTAAACGTAGAAGTACAGGAAACTAGAAGTAAGCAAGGTCACATTAAAAAAAAATGGTTGGAACGTTGTGTGCACACTTACTAATTTTTGTATTTCAGCTTGAGATATTTGTGCATTTATTGCCTACATGGTTAACGTTTTAGAATTAAATCTTCAAAATCTGCTCCCAAAATGAAAGAATAGAATGCAACAATTATCAGACAACAATAACACAATGACGGGATGTATAAGAACAGAGCCACGTCAAATGTATTACAGAAACATATTCAAATCACACATGTTAAGCAAAAATAAAGTGCGAGTGTTCATTTATAATCTTGAAAATTGCTAGATTTGGCGTAATTTAATGCTATATGTGGAAGAAAAATAACCCGATTTCAGAATTAATTGAAAGCTTGAATGTTAGTTTAATAATATAAATTTTATATGTATCGATATTTATAAATACATAATTTATTTAATTTCGAAGTCAGTTGAATGCTCTTAAAAGGACAAAAATACAGGTTATACAAAGTACAATTGTTTGGTTGCTACATGTAACCTTTTCAAGGAGTTTCTAAATGGTGAAATTAAAATCATCCCTTCGTAAATTCTATGGACGCCATCACGAGTTGGTTGACTGTTATGGAATAACCGTTTCACAGATAATATCGGATATGTTCCTTACGTCTTATCTACAATCCCCTTGCCTTTTCATGAATTTAATCTACAGAATTAAACTATTTACCGGGTTTGTAATACCACGAGCAACACGACGGGTGCCACATTAGGAGCAGAATCTACTTACCCTTCCGGAGCACCTGAGATTCCCCCCAGATTTTGGTGCGTTTCGTTTTGCTTAGTCATTAGTTTTCTATAATGTGTCATGTGTTTTATTATTTGTTTGTTTGTCTTTTTCATTTTTAACCATGACGTTGTCAGTTTATTTTCGATCTATGAACTGTCCCTCTGGTATCTTTTGCCTCTCTTTTAAGTATCAATTTGAAAAAAATATTGTTACTTTTAAATATTATGGCTTTGAACGATATCAAAATTTGTATTTTACACGAAAAGATTAATAACAATTTAAGAGTCATAATTTGCAACACCAAACGAGGACCATATTACAGGCACAATGTTGTTTTGCGGAATTAAGATCAATAATACTATCTAAAATTGCTGATCCTCAAAATAATTTCACTTCTATTGTGGGGATTTTGGGGCCCTTTATAGCTTTTTGTTCCGTGTGAGCCAAGGCTCCGTGTTGAAGGCCGTATGTTGACCTATAATGGTTTACTTTTATAAATTGTTATTTGGATGGAGAGTTGTCTCATTGGCACTCACACCACATCTTCCTATATCTGTTTGTTGCTACGAAAGTTCCGGGAAAATGATCTTAAGAAAATGTATTACATGTATGAATCATTACGTGTGTGTCACTAATCATCTGGTATCCAAACAGATCTTCGTTTGTAAAAGTAAAACACTGAAAAGATCAAAGGCGACCTATATTATACGACAGCACAGTAACAACACAAATTGGCAATAGTTTTTTGTAAAATCAAGTTACTTACAATTGCCATAGCGCCGTTAAACCGTGAAATATTTTCGCATCTAGCGTTCTTATATGATTTACGCTCAGGTACCTGCAAACAAATGTAGTGTTGCTTTACAATTGTCATATTTATCAGAACAAAGAATAACGTTAGAAAAAGTAGGCCATATAAGTGTTATTGATCTATTCGAAAACTTGTGAAATAGTGATATATACTGATAAGCGGTTTACGCGATAGGCATTCTTTATGATTTAAATATTGAAACATGTTAAATTGAAAAATATATCTTGTGAAGGTGGGCTTCTAAATATATACGCTCTTATTCGAAAAAACTGTTCTTGCATTAACTGCTTTTAGCAGAAATTATACATTGCACGATGGAATTTATGTGTTTGTCTTCACGAAATAAAATGTGAAAAAAATTTCATAATAATGTATTGGTATGACAAGTCTACTTTTTCAATCAGGAGTTTGAATCTACAATAATGTCAAAAGGGGAAACGTTTAAAAAAAATAATAAACGCTGTATTATAAGAATCTATCGTAGAATATAGATATTTGCTACGAAGTATTTTGATTATTGTTTTGAATACTAGTGAGGTGTTGTTTTTATTGCTATTAAGTTTCCGTAACAAAAAATAGATGTGTTTAAACGAAGCTAATGACCAAGTCTAAAAACAAGTTGAATTGTCTGCAATTTTCAGCGTCACACGTTGACACACACATGCATGGATAGTATCACTCTCTCAATACCAATAGTGGTTTGATGTACAATTTCGTTGACCAATGAGAGATTATATTTCAAACTATCAGCAAGCAGGTTGCGGATGTCCTGCAGATTTTGAAAAAAACTTGAAATGTTTTGTTGCAGAACGAAACAGAAACTTGATCTGTAACTTATCAAGGTAGACTCACATGAAAAATTCAACGCAAAACATGAAGCCGTATAGACAAAAAGGCCGTATAACTATGATTTTCAACAATTTGCAAAGTCCGAAACCCGTAATTTCGGCGAAAAATAGCAGAGTGGAACGAAACTTAAATCCGATCTGTAACACATCATCATCATTTGATTGCGTAATGATAATATGGATTTTAACAATTTAGCAAAGTCCAAAGTCCATTATTTTGGCAAAAAATAGAGAGCGGAAAGAAACTTGAACTTGATCCGGACTTCATCATTATTAAAAATCATAACAAAACATTAGCCCATTATCGGAAGGCGTAAAGAAAAATATTCCTCAAAACTGTGATTTTTAACAATTAATCAAAGTCCAAAGACCTTTCACCAATCGTGGTCTTAACTCACATACCAAAAATCAGCCCAATATCTGAAGGCGTTTACACAATAATTGCGTATAATAGTTCGTTGCGGAAAACGGAATGACGGATTGATATAATGAAGGAATGACGAAATGGTAGAATGTTGGAATGACGGAACGGTGTGATGATTGAATGACGGATTGAAGGAATGATGGACTATTTGATTTACTGAATGCAGGACAAGGATTATATAATAGGGCCCCGACAACGTTCCAAAACAGTTTTAAAATGTACTGCTACATCACATTTTTTCTATGAAAGGGTCCACTTTTAACGTTATACCCAATTATCTTAAAACAAATGTCTGGTATATGAAGCACAATTAAAAGGTTGATTAAAAAAATACATAAATATCATCTTCACAAAATATAACATAAACAAATGAATATATGCGGTGTTTTGCAATATCCTCAAAGCAACATATATCGGCAATGGTCTGTTTGGCATAATAGGGTACTTAAAGTCCTTCAAGAGCCCACAGTCCTTGAAATAAGTTTGGGTCCAGATAGCTTATTCTATTGCCGTACAAATTCCTGAAAAAAATAATCTTATTTTTGCATTACCAAAATAGTCATTATGCATGACGGGCGTAATGATTATATAAAAAAATATTATCAAGGTCTGTTGTGAAACCGTAAGACTGTTATGCTGCATTATTCATGATTAGTTATAATACAAAAATAACCAATTGACCTAGTTACTTTATTTTAAACATTTGGAATAAAACTAAATATGGCTAACTGCATTAATATCAGTCATCAATATTACATGCAGCTACATGTAACAAGGATGTCGACTAGCAGCTCGTTACCTTTTAGTTTCATGGTATATTCACCATGTTCACGATTTGCAAAATATCTTATTTTTAAGTTATATTTATCGATATTTGTTTATAAATATCTTGGATACTAAATTTGAATTGTGTTGACTGCAATAAAAAAAACCATAAGCAACAACAAAAAGAGTAAATCGGTAACCCTAATCAAAATGTTTTCCCCCCGAAAAAAAGGAATGACCTTTCGAAGGTTAATAGAGCCAGATTACCATGAGGAATTCTCTTTATGAATATTTAGGTTATAAACTAAAGATATCTTTTACAAATGTAAATACAATTACATATGTAAAAAAAATATTTTGCGGAAAAAAATGTTTTATATTTTCAGAGATATATTCGATCAATATTATTAGTTACATAGTTACATAGTATGCTAGTGACCTTATACGGTGTATATTTGGTCAGTAAATTCCATATGGAGAGAAAGCAAAGCTCGAATTTCCAAATGGAATTTATTGACCCCATATATACCGTATTAAGTCACTAGTGCACTATGTAACGAATTTATCTTACCAACTATCTTAACATGTTGCATTAGTCTAGTGACCTATCATAGTGAGCAAGTCTTCAATACTGTTAGCATTAAGAAACTGTACTTCAACTGATCATTCAAAAACGAATGCCAACAATAACCTCTTGTTAGCTTTAAATGTGTTATATGAATTTATTTCAATCAATGATATCCTGGTTAATTTTTCAAAATTGAAAAATAAACTGAAAGTTGAAAACAACACCGATATTCTGTCCCAGTCCATATGGCTAAATCCAAACATCAAAATGGATGGCAAGATGATTTTGAAGGGTAGATATATTGAAAATTGCATATTTTTCATCAATGATCTGGTGTCAGATAATAATACATTATTCTCATATGAAGAATTTGCGAAAAAGTATAATTTCAATACTAATTTTGTAGAGTTTTATGGTATTTTAAGTGCTATTCCAAATATATGGAAAAGTAGGATAGTAGGTAGTTCTAAACTTGATAATATTGAAAATAAATTAGTAGATAAAGTTAAAAAAGAACCTAAGTCTTGTAAATTTTTCTATAATTTATTTCTGGAGGATAATAAAGTATTATCTCTTTCTTCCCGTAACAAATGGGAAATAGACTTAAATTTACAGATTGAAGATTGGAATGCTATTTATTCCATGCCCTTCATTATGACCAAAAATTCGTTTTTACAAAATTTTCAATTTAAGATTGTTCATAGGATTTTACCATGTAATTCCTTTTTATATAAATGTAAATTAAAAGAAACTGAACTATGTACATTTTGTTCGGAAGTTAAAGAAAATATTTTTCACATTTTTTGGGAATGTAATGTAACACAAAACTTCTGGTTATCCATTATAGATTGGATTAGAAATTATGAAATCTTCTTGCCTTTTAGTGCAAAAGAGGTGATTTTAGGTGTGTCTGAGGATTCTGTCAACAGTAAAACAGTTAATAATATCTTGTTTTTATTTAAATACTATATATACAAATGTAGATGTAAGAGTGTATTGCCCACAAAATATGGTGGGATAGAATATTTAAAGTATTGGATTACAATAGAAAAATACTCTGTATGTTTCTTAACCCCTACACAAAAAATAAAAATGGATCAGAAGTGGCAATTGTTAGAAGCAGCATTTAATTAACAAAATCAATTGTAATATTTATATCTTGTTATACCATTATGATTTAATCGATCTGACAAGTACTAATTAAATTTTATACCTTGTGTCTAATACTGTATTATGTAATTTCACATGTTTCATCTTGAAAAATAAAATAATTACAAAAAAATTTTTATTTCAATCATTCATTGTCTGTTGAAACCTTAAAACAATTCTCGGTACCGTTTTGCTTTTATAAAGCTTAAGGGACGTAACACCTCTACTAACCGTGTATCGAAAAACCCCGCCTACCTACTAACCTAATATTGAATAAACACGGTCTCTACGAGGTTGCTTTTAACCAATCATATTCCTAGAAATATATAGGAGGTAAGATAAAAATATTACCATCTTAAAATCAAGTTTGACATGAAAAAATTAACAAATTAGGGAGTGATTTCAAAATACAATAATGAATATGACAAACATGGATTTTTATTTATTTTGTGGCAAATGTATACTTACAAATATTCAAGAGCCGTCAAATTACGAAATATATTTGGATCTAAGGCTATGATTCGATTGGTGCTGAGATTCCTTAAACATAAAATATTTAAAAGGTTAGCTTCATCTCATGTGACATGTAGAGAAAAAAAAATCAACAGCATGAAGTAAAAAAAGTTTCTAGTGCTAGGACAAAATTAAAAAAAATGTGGTTAATATATTTCCTATCTACTGATTACCGTTTATAATATTATAGTTTTATATAGTGTTCATTATCGTATGTTGCTTAAATCAGATACAAAAGGGATTTTCATACGCCTAAGACAAAAGTAAATTTTGTCATTGCTGGAGACTTGAAAGCGACCAAACGACAATAACAAGTCTACAAAACTCAACATAGAAATAACAGACAAAACAACAAAAGTCCTTATTTGTCATTATGCATGACGGGCGTAATGATTATATACAAAAATATTATCAAGGTCTGTTGTGAAACCGTAAGACTGTTATGCTGCATTATTCATGATTAGTTATAATACAAAAATAACCAATTGACCTAGTTACTTTATTTTAAACATTTGGAATAAAACTAAATATGGCTAACTGCATTAATATCAGTCATCAATATTACATGCAGCTACATGTAACAAGGATGTCGACTAGCAGATCGTTACCTTTTAGTTTCATGGTATATTCACCATGTTCACGATTTGCAAAATATCTTATTTTTAAGTTATATTTATCGATATTTGTTTATAAATATCTTGAATACTAAATTTGAATTGTGTTGACTGCAATTAAAAAAAAACATAAGCAACAACAAAAAGAGTAAATCGGTAACCCTAATCAAAATGTTTTTCCCCCGAAAAAAAAGGAATGACCTTTCGAAGGTTAATAGAGCCAGATTACCATGAGGAATTCTCTTTATGAATATTTAGGTTATAAACTAAAGATATCTTTTACAAATGTAAATACAATTACATATGTAAAAAAAATATTTTGCGGAAAAAATGTTTTATATTTTCAGAGATATATTCGATCAATATTATTAGTTACATAGTTACATAGTATGCTAGTGACCTTATACGGTGTATATTGGGTCAGTAAATTCCATATGGAGAGAAAGCAAAGCTCGAATTTCCAAATGGAATTTATTGACCCCATATATACCGTATTAAGTCACTAGTGCACTATGTAACGAATTTATCTTACCAACTATCTTAACATGTTGCATTAGTCTAGTGACCTATCATAGTGAGCAAGTCTTCAATACTGTTAGTATTAAGAAACTGTACTTTAACTGATCATTCAAAAACGAATGCCAACAATAACCTCTTGTTAGCTTTAAATGTGTTATATGAATTTATTTCAATCATTCATTGTCTGTTGAAACCTTAAAACAATTCTCGGTACCGTTTTGCTTTTATAAAGCTTAAGGGACGTAACACCTCTACTAACCGTGTATTGAAAAACCCCGCCTACCTACTAACCTAATATTGAATAAACACGGTCTCTACTAGGTTGCTTTTAACCAATCATATTCCTAGAAATATATAGGAGGTAAGATAAAAATATTACCATCTTAAAATCAAGTTTGACATGAAAAAATTAACAAATTAGGGAGTGATTTCAAAATACAATAATGAATATGACAAACATGGATTTTTATTTATTTTGTGGCAAATGTATACTTACAAATATTCAAGAGCCGTCAAATTACGAAATATATTTGGATCTAAGGCTATGATTCGATTGTTGTAGAGATTCCTTAAACATAAAATATTTAAAAGGTTAGCTTCATCTCATGTGACATGTAGAGAAAAAAAAAATCAACAGCATGAAGTAAAAAAAGTTTCTAGTGCTAGGACAAAATTAAAAAAAATGTGGTTAATATATTTCCTATCTACTGATTACCGTTTATAATATTATAGTTTTATATAGTGTTCATTATCGTATGTTGCTTAAATCAGATACAAAAGGGATTTTCATACGCCTAAGACAAAAGTAAATTTTGTCATTGCTGGAGACTTGAAAGCGACCAAACGACAATAACAAGTCTACAAAACTCAACATAGAAATAACAGACAAAACAACAAAAGTCCTTATTTGTCATGTTTTTATTAATTGTTCATACTTGACTATAAATTCTTCAAATTTATGAAGGTATACATGTAAATGAGTATACGTTATATGTGTTTGTAGGAAAATGAAAGAGATAAGTTAGGTCATTGTAGATATTAACTAGATACAAATACAATTGAATGTGAATCAATTTTAAATAAAGGTGAATTGTGTTATCAAAAACGATGGCAAACCAGATACAATTGGTGGGTTATTATTTATTGGAGAACACAATTACTTACAAGGTGGAAAGTCTGGTTAAAGCTTGAAATATATTCGCATCGAGCGTGGTTATTTCATTTATTGACAAATCCCTTAAAAATAACATAAAGTATTTGAGGTATTTTTCCTTCTCAAACATATAGTTTATCATAACAACGTAAATAAAGGAGAATTTAAAAAAAAACAAAACAAAAAACGTCCAAGGTTAATTAGTGTAAGTCCATAAAAACTGACATAATCAAACATTATCAATCAACAAAACTAGTGGAAAACAATTACCGGATTTGGTATAGACATTGTCCGACGAAACTAGTGGGTTAACTTAATTTCATCATGTTTGTAGCCTGCAAAAACTTAAAAATATATCAAAGGAGAATGGTGATATTACGCAACAAAATATTTAGGATGGTATTGTAGGGGTGTTAGTTTGTGAGTGAGGAGGGGGCAAGTTACTTACAAGTCTTCAAGAGTCGTTAAATCCTCAAATATATTCGCATCTAGCATTCCAATTTTATTGTTTCCCAAGTCCCTGAAAATGTAGAAACACAATTGGCGAAATGTGTATCTGCATTAAATGAGTCTTATTCATAAATGCAACTGTAGGTAAGGAAGATAATTTGAAAACTTGCTAATATGAAGTCTGAAAATTACTCCAAACAGTGTTAGAGTTAGATTTTCTACTGACAATTTGTTGTTCGTCCATGGGCCATGTGTAAATTTCCAACAATCTATGGCTTCCATGAATTATTTCTTAAGTCTGAAAAATATGTTATACTTTATTTTGCTGTCTTTTAAGAGCTGGAAAAGTGTGACAAAATACGTTTGTAAAAACATGGTAAAAATAATGGTTTTGAAAACACAAGTTACTTACAAGTCTTTAAGAGCCGTCAACACTTTAAAAAAAGTCCTATCCAGTGTGGTTATTTCATTATTTGACAATTCCCTAAAAATAAAATTTGAAATGTATTTCTGCATTGCATTTGTCATCGACAGAAATATATACAATTTCGTATATACAAAACGAAGAAAGCAGCTGTATGTGCGGTACACATTTTTCTTTGTCATTAAACTTGATGCATCCTAATAAACGTGTACAATAAATTATATATCAGGTAAAATGCATGTATTGATTAGATGAATAACGTTTATGGAAATCATATTCAAGCTCTGTTCTTCAACCGATTAAAAGCTAAAGTGTCTCTTCATTATACATGATGAAGACACAAAAAAAGCCTATAATCGTTGTGTTCATATTTAACAACACATAGGTTGATACCTGGCTATTAATAGGATCGTCTACCTCAGATATAGATTACCTTAGCTGTATTTAACAACACTTTTAGGAATTTTGGTCCTCAATGCTCTTCAACTTCGTACTTAATTTGGCCTTTTTAACCTTTTTTGATTCGAGCGTTATAATTATAACAAAATGAATATTCTTCAGTTAAATTTTTTTCCGATTTATTAAATCTTATAGTATTGTTCTTTTCTGATAAATATTTGACTTTCGAGTGCAGTCAGTTACATAAACAACAAAAATATCATGAGCAAAGAGTCAAAAAATTCTATTGTTTATGATGTTTACTGAGGTTTAATATATATTATGCATTTTGTTATAAACAGGTGTTTTCGTCAGTTGTCACGCATCTGTAAGGATCAGGTCATAGTTCACATATGTAGTGTATGCAAACTTGTTCATGTTTCATTTAGAACAAAAAAAATTGAACAATAAACATAGTAACCAGTGCTCCAGTGAATCAATGACTTTTTTTTATATTTAAATCACTTCTTAACACAACATAGATACCTGATTAAATATTTGTACGCCAGACGCGTGAAACATACAAAACACAAACATATTGCTCTGAACATGTCAAATTTTTATCTTATACTCTAATAGTGTGGGGTTATGTATCCCCTAATGGCAAGTTATAATAAACGAGGGTACTGATTACAGTACATACTATTTATTGATGCACATATTTGATTCAACATAATTTCTTGTTTGATCTAAAAAAAAAAAAAAGATCAGGAGCTCTGAAATATATATTTTGTTTTTAAAGTTGAAATAACAATATTGAAATGAATTACTCACAAAGTTGTTGTTGCAGTAGGAATGTTAGATGGAAATGTTGTTAGTTTTTTGGAACTGCAGCCTACTATCTGGTTCTCGCATGTACATGCTGTCGGACAAGCATTTGTTATGCTTCCCAACACAGTACATACAATTATGATAACAAATTGATACATGTTCTCCTTATAACGCCTGCAAAATACGAAGGAAGAAAATCAAATTACCACATTAGATTCTAATCTATTTTGAGGTATGACGCATATTGAACACCTGTAAGCAATATAATTCAGTAAAATATTCTAATTAATACAAAATGTGACAATCATTATTTTCGTTATTCTTATGAATGTTTTATTTGATCTTACGGACAGCTAATTTCTTTTCTCAACACATTAGAGGGATATGAACAAAAAATCGCTTGAAACTAAGGGGGCAAATTCTGTTTTATATCGCTTGAAACTAAGGGGGCAAATTCTGTTCTCAAAGAAATTAACAACGTCGCAATACGTAAAATAGCGATACACATATTACCATTCGTCATCTCAACTCAATTGTTTTTCTCACGTCTGCCGTACTGGTTCAGGCGAGAAAATCAATCTCATTGAGATGACCTACGATAATCTATAAAAATACTGTTTTAATAAAAGTTAATACGAGTTAAACTTTCAGAAATTATGTGTATAATGATTGGAACGACAGTCTTAAGATTTAAAAAAATGTACAAGGAGAACATGAAAATCAAAATTAGAAAATGTAATCAAATAGACCATTTGAAACGAAAGCATTTAAATATTTTATAGAATTATTTCTATATTAATGATAATCGATGCCCAATAAATATATATAAACAATAAACAGAAAGAACATAATAACTTAAAATTAGATGTATCAAGAAATAAACTGCCAATTTTGTTTGACAGTTCACAGTATCTGACAACGCTGCCGCTTATTAAGTAGACGTTTTTGTCACCGCAATTTTTACACTAAATAATATTTCCTTAAAATTCTTTCGCTTCTATTTTTAATTCTGTTTGTTTCACTAAAATCAAAATTAAAAGTTTTCCTAGAAAGATTAGACAAATATGATAAATCATATTAGGGATGAACGATTTGTGGTATGTTTGAGTCAAAACAATATCTAGTTCTAAAACAAATTAATAGCTATATAATAAAAAAGGATTATGTTCTTCTCATATATTTTATGATAGTATGATACTAAACCCCTAACGGGAGGGATTGTGCCTGATATTGATATGATGAAGACATAATCTTTCAATCAGTTTAATTGAGGTCTGGAGCTGGCATGTCAGTTAACTGCTAGTAGTCTGTTGTTATTTATGTATTATTGTCATTTTATTTATTTTCTTTTGTTACATCTTCTGACATCGGACTCGGACTTTTCTTGAACTGACCTTTACTGTGCGTATTTTTATGCGTTTACTTTTCTGCAATGGCTAGATGTATAGGAGGAGGGTTGAGATCTCATAAACATGTTTAACCCCGCCGCAATTGTGCGCCTGTCCCAAGTCAGGAGCCTTTGGCCTTTGTTAGTCTTGTATGATTTTTAAGTTTAGTTTCTTGTGTATAATTCGGAGTTTAGTATGACGTCCGTTATCACTGTACTAGTATACATTTTTTTAAGGGGCCAGTGAATGACGCTTACGGGTTCGGGAGTTTCTTACTACATTGAAGACCCATTGGTGGCCTTCGGCTGTTGTCTGCTCTATGGTCGGGTTGTTGTCGCTTTGACACATTCGCCATTTCCTTTCTCAATTTTATTAGTTTAAGTTAAATCATCCGTATCACTAGAGTTATGGAGCGAGTTATAATCTTAGTTTCTTTATCAACTCTTTATATATAAAACAGGAATTTAAGACCGACATGCTATAGACATTTGGATAATAACAGAACCGATCTGGTCCCGATGACAGAACGTGATGATAACACTTATAAATTGATGTTCAGTATTTGTCGTTTGTTGGTGTGGTTCATAAGTGTTTCTCGTTTCTCGTTTTTTATAAGAATAATACCATTGGTTTTCCCGTTTAAAGGGGTTTACACTAGTCACTATCGTGGCCCTTTATAGTGTTCTGTTCAGTGTGAGCCACGTTTCTGTGTTGAAGATCGTACTTTGACCTATAATGGATTTTTTTTCCAAATTTTGACTTTGATGGAGTATTGTCTAATTGGCACTTATACCACATCTTCTTATATCTATGTATGCTACCGATCACTTTCAAAATTTCCATTTACCAGAAACATTCAATGTAATTAAAACGAAATCCAACGATAAGTATTCACGAAGGTTACATATGATATAGTTTAATCACTTTGTTCATAATTTCTTAACTTATCAACATATAATAATAATGTGAGTATATATAGCACTGAATACTCGACTGATGAAACCATCAAAGACTTAAAGCCCACCAGTAGTAGTATCGACCAAGGTAAACATTTTCGTGGAAAATCAGAAGTAACTTTAAACCAGCTGTGTTGATATAATACACATATAGTCACTTTAACAAATATTCCCTATCAAATATTTGAATATAGACAGCTTTTGCAGGGGACACCATGTCAACATAATGAATTGTCATCAAAACAACGTTTACGTTGTGTTTCCAAGACTAATTAAAATTTCAGAAATATTATTATTGTGTATGAATGATTTTTTGTATTCGCAAATCATACCAATGAATATTTAACGTGAATCCTGCATTTGCTTTATACTGCTTTGTGTCATTTTCATAATTATGGAAATGAATCTCTCTTTTTCTAAAAAGAAAACCCCTAAAATGACAAGTCATGTAGTCAACACAACAACACTTGTCTTACAATTACTAAAACATATTAGATGGTCGGTTGTAAAAGATGGACGAAAAATACCAGAGGGACCGTCAAACTCATAAATCGAAAATAAACTGACAACGCCATGCTAAAAATGAAAAAGACAAACAGACATTGTCAAATAATAGTACACATGACACAACATAGAAAACTTAGAATAAACAACACGAACCCCACCAAAAACTAGAGGTGATCGCAGGAGCTCCGGAAGGGTAAGCAGATCCTGCTCCACATGTCGCATCCGTCGTGTTGCTTATCTGATTAAAAATCCGGTAAATAGTCTAATTCGGTAAAATATTTCCGGCGCATGGAAAAAGTCATTGACATTGATGTATTATACTTTATGGTAGAACTAGTATATATTGAAAACATTTCCAGACTTGCAATATACTGGTTATATAATCAAATGCAAAGAAACTATTTCCGTTAGGGATGATCATTCGAATTGTTTATTTCCAGTGATTGGAATTATCTTATATGCAATGAGATATCATATGATACTTTTACTGCCGTACTGTATCAAAATGTTGAAGAATTGTTACCGAGTAGAAAGATAACTGCTTTGTTCAAATGTAGTCACTGTTTAACATTCAGTTATATATAAAGTATTGTGATCATACTAATCGAGAGTTTATTGTATTACGTATAATTTTTAACACTGTGGGTATGATATTTATCATATTTAAGTGTGTGTTTCCTAAGGACACTAACAATGGAGATGTCATTTCCGTTCCAAAGCCAATTTTATCGAAGGAAATCGGTCGAAATAAAAACAAAAAAAAAAACAAAAAAAAAACAATGAGATACTTACTGATATTTATCTACCAATCCTTATGATAAACAAAACTGAGAAATTTTATGTCATTCAAAAATATGTCCTGTGTTAAAAATAGATTTTCCAGAACAATGGATATGACGTTTATCCAGTATACTTTAAATTGATATGCTTGTTCTATTGAAAATTAGATTTTATTGACAATTTTGAGAACGAACAGATTTCGGTAAAAAATGACATACACAAAATATATAATTGATATACGTTTTAGTCAGCGTAAATGAATTGATGTTGTCCTAATGCTCTTTCTCGGTTAGTCGCTTATTATTCAATAACCGAGATTGAAACATCAACTACTGTCACTTAATGTAGTAATATGTGTATTGCTTCCACCAAATGATTTTGAACCGATAGTTGAATTGAATAACACAGACAAATCAGATGCTGACTTTTATTTTACGGCCAAGTATCATGGTGAAAAACAGAATATACTTTTAAGATAGAAATATAATTGTATAGTATGTACAATAAAGAAATTACACCATTTTCATTTGATTAAAGTTCTATAAACAAAAATAAAAACGCATAAAAAGTTGTAAATAAGTCAAAGTAACGGAGAAAGCATAACAACAAAGATTCAAATAAGCAATGTGGCGGTTATGTATCAATGTTATAATTTCAAAATACAAATCTGTAATACTTACGCATAGTTTGTCCACTTTATTTTCATAACATTGCTACTTATGAAAAATGTTCATCTTTTATGTTAATGTGGCATAGATTATATATTATTATGAGTACTGTATTCATCCTTAAGTATATATTACCTGTTAATACTTACACTTAAGATGATTGTTCCGTTGAAATTTAAATTCTATTGAAAACTTTCAAGTATACTCTTATACATTCTTATCACCATAAATACATTAAAAAGTAAAATCACAAGAAAAGTGAACTCCGAAGAAAAAGTCAAAACGGAAAGTCCTTAATCATATGGCAAAACTAAAAGATCACACATCAAACGAATGTCATTCCAAGTAATCGATAAATATTCATATTCAACAGGAAAATATTTACATTGTAAGTGTTTGAAGGAATTTTCGTCGAATAGTCAACCTTGATTCGTCCCTTTTTACAAGACTAAAGAGATATAAGATATAAATATACTGTTGTCTTTATTTAGTAATATATGTACTGGCTAGATAAAATGTCTTTAAAGCGATAAGTACATGTAATTGTGGGTATAGCAAAAGGTTAAACGTTTGATGATGACTGATTTCTACTATCAATCATTGCGGTTAAAAACTATTAAATCAACTCTCTTTAACCAAATGTGTATTTCGTCCTATTTGATTTGTTTATATTCCTTCTTTGGTTTGTCTTTCTTTAGTAAACCTGTAGATTATCCAAAAGTTTGAGTATGATGTTCATCTTTACGTATATACTTCCTTCAAACACTTACAATGTAAATGTTTTCCCGTTGAATACGAATATTTATCGATTACTTTCAAGGAAATGTTTCATTACTTGTTAAAAGTAACGACACACAGTTTTATAATTACACTGTTACATATGTGTACATCTACTTATGAAATAAAACCATTTGTTGATAGCCCCATTAATTTCTATTTCAATTATGAAATTTTAATGTTTTTTTTCTTAATTTAAAATAAAGTGACAGACATTTCATATTAATATTATACCTTAAACTGACGTGTCCTACAAAATACAACATAACTTTAATTTCAAACTAGAGTGCATTCTTTCTCGGAAGTTTACTGGTACAAAACCAAAACCCTCTTATCTGAAGAGCAGACAGTACGTTAAAAATGCCCTCTAATGTTGATGTTGATTTGTAATATTTGTTATAATTTACAGAAAATTGTAAGAGGTTACATTTTAAGACATATATGTACTCCAACATTCCACATTTCCCATCAATTACAATTGATCCAACAGGAAAATGGTACCACCTTAGACTTAAAGATGAATGGACACGAACCTCAATGATTTTTTTTAACTTTCAATGTCCCGCAAAAAGTACCCATAAATGGCAATTTAAGGGTGATTATCTACTACTAAATACTTGTTGACAAAGGGCCACGAAAAAAAATAATAAGATAGACAATATTGTATTATATGATTGTAGGATGCTGAGAACCACTTTTATCTATCATAATTGCAGTTTAAACGTCTTGTGTTCAAAGTGTGAGAATATTTTATTTTAAACATTGTTAAATGCATTATATGTTTAAATTTGTGAAATATTAGAAGGTGCATAGTTCGATTATTTTCTTTTTATTTCCTGATATCTTATAATAAACAATTATGTGTTTTTGAAAAGGATAATTCAAAGAGTGCATTATTTAGCTAGCTGTTATTGTTTTATGACTTTTTGTTTTGATACTTTTCTGAAAAATGCCTTGGAACTTAAATTTGTTTGAAGGATTTTAATAAAATTGAGAATGAAAATGGGGAATGTGCCAAAGAGACAACAACCCGACCATAGAAAAAAAACAACAGCAGAAGGTCACCAACAGGTCTTCAATGTAGCAAGAAATTCCCGCACCCGGAGGCGTCCTTCTACTGGCCCCTAAACAAATATATACTAGTTCAATGATAATGAACTCCATACTAATTTCCAAATTGTACACAAGAAACTAAAATTAAAATAATACAAGACTAACAAAGGCCAGAGGCTCCTGACTTGGGACAGGCGCAAAAATGCGGCGGGGTTAAACATGTTTGTGAGATCTCAACCCTCCCCCTATACATCTAGCCAATGTAGAAAAGTAAACGCATAACAATACGCACATTCAAATTCAGTTCAAGAGAAGTCCGAGTCTGATGTCAGAAGATGTAACCAAAGAAAATAAACAAAATGATAATAATACATAAATAACAACAGACTACTAGCAGTTAACTGACATGCCAGCTCCAGACTTCAATTAAACTGACTAAAAGATTATGATTTCATCATATGAACATCAGGCACAATCCTTCCCGTTAGGGGTTTAGTATCATACCATCATAACATATATGAGAAGAACATAACCCGTGTCATGACAACAAATGGTTTTTGAATTAATGTGTTTAGTTCCGATGCAAAGACCCTATAAGTGAATCAATATTAACGCCAAAATATACAATCTGTAATGACCTGACAACAGTATCGTAACTATATCCCTTCTTAATAATTAAGTTTACCTTTTTGTGTTTGTTCATACAATCAGAGCTAACAGTATTCATTGTTAAAACAAAATAAAAACCTATATTTAAATACACAAATTACAATATACCCTTTAAAAGACAATGGAAGGTGGAGTAAACATCTATAAATTGTCTGGCATTTCACCACTTTTTTATATCTTTGCTACTCTAAATATAACTTCGTGTTCTTATTTAACAAATTCACATCAGTCACAGAAAATTGACACAAGAAATAATCAATCAATAAGTGTTGTGTCTAATACCGATAACACCCAATGGCAAAATTGCTTCCAAGGAATTACATTGATTTCCCAGGGAAATAAAAACCGATAATTTCTCATGTAAAATAAACGTGGTTATTTCACTCCTCTGACGTCATACAACAGTATGCGTTGTCAAGACGCCAATTACGTCGGATCAAAACAAATGAAGAATGCGTAGAACAATATATAGATCCTGACATTTTCTACGTTAATTTAATATAAAAAAGAGGTCATTTGCCAATGTAAGAAAAAGAATAACTAACTAAAGAATTAAAATTTCGAAAAATATTCAACTACGCGCATTCGTGAAATAATGTGATGTTCGGTGACTCATCTCTATGTGATTTTTTCGATGAGTTTTTCTATAAATAACCCTTATTTCTCATAATAAAGAAGACAGATTGAAGAAGTGATATCTTTATTCTTTTGAATTCCCTTTTTTTGAAATTAAACTGTATCAAAACTATAACCTTTTATTTCGTGTACATAACACATGTAGTATTGAGATTAAAGCTAGACTTGCCTTTTAACCCACTTAATGCCATGGCGACATATATGTCGTCTCCAGAATTTAAATAAGTATACCAATTAAATAAAGACATTGCACTTGTTTTACACCATGTTTTCAATTATATATAACTGTACTACTGACCATAGGTCATTGACGATTATGTTGAGTACATGACGTCGTAGTGACGTAATAATCACGGTGAAATTTGGGTGTGCAGGGTGAAAATGTCGTTTACAGAAGACGGCAATAGTGATGCAGATATATCCGACTCATTTGCCACGGATGCTGAAGATTCCGAAAATGAAATCAATAGACCTGGTAACCTGAGAAATGGACCGTGGTTCACCATTATAGAGCCAAATTTTTTTGTCATAGATAGACTGCCATCATTCAGTCCAGATCATGGTCCTGTTGGATTTGATGCAAATTTATCTCCATATGATTACTTTGAGAAATTTATTAGTGAAGATGACAACAGTTTGTTTGATATCATAGTTGAAGAAACAAATAGGTATGCTACAACAACGTTAAACGCGAATGACCCAACCCCACAAGGAAGAGGAAATACTGGAAACCAGTTTCCAAGCAGGAACTCAGTGCCTTTTTTGGTTTACTGTTAGCAATGGAAATAGTCAGGAAACCTTCTTACGCTTCATATTGGTAAAACGTAAATAAAAATGCACTAACATACACTCCAAATTTTCCCCAGATTATGTCAAGAAACAGATTCCAGAAAATTTTGAGGTTTTTACACTGCAATGACAATGCTTTAGCAGTCGAGGGAGGCCAAGCTGGTTATGACCCACTCCACAAAGTTGCTAATATCATAGAATATTTTAACAGAACTTTTGAGGAAAATTACAGGTAAGAAACGAATATAAATCTTGCAACTATATAAAAAAAAAAGCACAATTATTATTGCACAAATGTCTGCAGAATTTGTTTGATATTTTAAAATAGTGTTTTTAAAATAATTTACTTCATTATTGTTTCAATTCACTCAGTATTTTATCAATAACTTATTCATAATGTATGTATTCTTAAAATATTAACTTATTTCAGACTTTCACAAAATGTTTGCATTGACGAAAGAATAATTGGTTTCAAAGGAAGACACTTTTTGAAGCAATATATTGCTAATAAAAAGGCGCACAGACGGGGTGTCAAGGCATGGGTTCTTGCTGAATCAGGCAGTGGATACACACATCAACTAGAACTATACAAAGGCGAATCAAATGCACCTCGTCATCCTGATGGACAAGGGTATGCTGTTGAAATTGTATTACTATAATTTTATAATGTGTCATTTCAAAAGAATAATTCAAGTCCGGAAATGATTGATTTTTGTTTTTTTTAATTTTACATGTAGCATCATGAAATTAACAGCAGTCAACCTTTTTCTCAATAACCACACTAAGCAAAAAGACAAATCTCCTATAACACTCCGGTTTGCAAAGAATTAATAAACAAAAACGCACGAATTTTTGATTGTCCTGTAAATCTTTTGTGATAAACTAATCTTAGTAATAGTAAGTCCGTTGTATCTGTACAAGTAGTATTCGTAAAATCGGTAGCATCAATAATAAAAATTAATAAAACGACCATGGAGAGCAACATGATTCTTCAACCAGACTGTAATTAAATGTAATGCACAATGGTAAGTTATTTAAAAGTTCCATGATTAGTAAAAAAAAACCAGTTCAATTTATGTTTCTCAAATTTTTACATACCGTTAACTCAAACATACAATAGAATAGTGTAGAACATACGAGAGCTGTGAACACTGTGAACTACATGTACATGTATATTCTAAAAACAAATATAATCATAAAACCGTATACCGTACACATATTCTCGTAGAAGGCCTTTGGTTTATTTTAAAGACGGTAACAATCGACATGAATTTCTGACTTATTTCAAATAACATATTTAAATTCATTCTTAAGTGTAATAAACGTTGCAGTAAACATTGAATGCAATGCCATGTATATTCTAGATACAAAGTTGTTATGGATCTGATGAGGCCCCACTTTGGAAACCAGCACCATGTGACCATCGACAGTTGGTTTACCAGTCCAAAATTAGTCCACGACCTCAGAAACAGGGGTACATATTGTACTGGTACAGTCATTACCACAAGAAGAGGCATGCCTCAAAGGTTTAGAAAAGCAAAACTTCCAAAGGGGGCAATTCTTGCAAAGTCGCAATGACCAGTTATGTCTGTTTTATATAGTGATCGCCGACAAATGTTCTTGTTAACAATAGCTGGAAGTGCAAAGTAAGTTTTTTTATTGAATGTATTGTACTATTCCTCTTTTTCTTCTTCCAAGTAAGGAACCGTATTCCTATATTAATATGTATGGTTCCGCGAAAACTAAGCAGAGTGTTGGGTAGCTGTATTCACAATTAATTCCAAAAATTCTCAATTTAATAACCCGTGATCACGTTTTCATAGAATATCTATTAGTAAAGAAGGATTTAAAATTATAATCATTCATACTTTTAAGTACATGCATTGGAGTAATCAGAATATTTGTTTTATACTAAGATCAAGATCTAGACTATATTTAAAAACAAATGTTTTATATTTTCAGAATGACCCGGAAACCTAATAGTAAGGGGGAAAATGTGAAGGCGCCAGCTTTGGTACACAAATACAATGAGACGATGGGTGGCGTTGATCTAGGTGACCAGTTTATCGCACAGTATGAACCCCAATTTAGAAGTTTGAAATTATGGAAGAAGATTTTTTTCAATCTCCTTATGACAGCAACAGGTATGGTTTATTCGAAATTTTGAGTTACTGAAAGGCTTTAATTTGAAAAATATATTCAAAGTAAGTATACGAGCGCTATGCAATTGTTTGTTTTCTATCTTTTTTTTTGTTGGTGTGACGGGTTTAGTTCTGATGTTTTTACAAACATGTAGTCCTATATCATACTGATAATTAATTACCTTTTCTTAAACTAAACTCGCAAACAATTCAAATATGACTTTGTTTTCCAAAAGGTATTAAAAACATCAATTTAATAATATTATTGTATTTTGTTTTCAGTTAACGCCTACATATGTTACAGAAATACCTTTGTGGTACAGAAGAAAATTTGTACATACCGTTAACTCAAATATACAATAGAATAGTGTAGAACTACACACATTCTCGTAGAAGGCCTTTGGTGTATTTTAAAGACGGTAACAATCGACATGAATTTCTGACTTATTTCAAATAACATATTTAAATTCATTCTTAAGTGTAATAAACGTTGCAGTAAACATTGAATGCAATGCCATGTATATTCTAGATACAAAGTTGTTATGGATCTGATGAGGCCCCACTTTGGAAACCAGTACCATGTGACCATCGACAGTTGGTTTACCAGTCCAAAATTAGTCCACGACCTCAGAAACAGGGGTACATATTGTACTGGTACAGTCATTACCACAAGAAGAGGCATGCCTCAAAGTTTTAGAAAAGCAAAACTTCCAAAGGGGGCAATTCTTGCAAAATCGCAATGACCAGTTATGTCTGTTATATATATTTTGAGTTACTGAAAGGCTTTAATTTGAAAAATATATTCAAAGTAAGTATACGAGCGCTATGCAATTGTTTGTTTTCTATCTTTTTTTTGTTGGTGTGACGGGTTTAGTTCTGATGTTTTTACAAACATGTAGTCCTATATCATACTGATAATTAATTACCTTTTCTTAAACTAAACTCGCATACAATTCAAATATGACTTTGTTTTCCAAAAGGTATTAAAAACATCAATTTAATAATAATTCTGTTTTAATTGGTTTACTAACATAATACATCTATGTTATTACTAACCGACTTAAATAAAAGAGTGAGCTATTAATACTCTGAAATGTATAATGTCTCCAGTCTGGTCATAGCGTCAGAGTGTCCTACTTAATTAAACTATAAATTGTAGAAATTAGATAACATGTTTCCACGTGCAGAGAAATTTCACTTATGACCAATGCAGGATTGGATTTCATCTTTCTTATTGGTCAATGATCTTGCGGGTCATCACGAGTTCACGTGTAAGTGCATTATGGTCACTTCCTTTTATCATCAGCATTTGATGTGTTAACTTGTGATTCTTATCAAACAATTTGTTCAAAATTATATGTGATTTTGTTTTTTGTTTTATGGATAATTTTGGACTGGAGTGATTTCATTTTAGCTATTTCAGGTATAATCGAACTATACTTTTATTTATAAGCTATTCTATGCTTACATTTTGAACAAACGTACAGTTATTTTTTTTTTAACCATTCTTCCATCCGGATAGAACTCACGATTTAGATTAATGCCAAACATGAGCAGTAAAAATGGTCAAATTCATTTCTTTGTCAAAGAGAAAGTGGGTCAAATTGATTTTCATGTGGGTGGCGACACTATGCGTTTGCGATCAAAATGTAATTATTTATCATTTATCTGATGATTAACCTGATGCTGTAATTTTACAAGTTACTGAATCCTTTACAGCATCATTATGTTTGCAGAACGTATATCCGCCTTATGTATTTGATACATGATTCGTTTACATTTAACTACAATTAAAAATTGGATTATTGCATAACGATAATAATACCATACATGATAGAATGCAAAGTTATACACTTATAATTTATACGATGTTATTAACGGTTCCATACATTTTAAGTACTCTTATATGAAAGAGCAAGACAGTTTAAGTTTTAATGCTAAGCTATTGTGTAACAAACCCATTTGCCTTACTTGTTTGGGTAAGGTTGACCAAATTTCAATTGGTGCAGTGAACTTGACTGCGTGTACGTATGACCTCTGTGTATGTGCTTTTTCAATTACGTTTTATGCAGAGTTCATTGTTCTATGCTATGTCACGAAACTCGTGCTACTTTCGTAAATCTCGTCACGGCAGTTTGGTTTGAGTTTATTATAATTTTGCAAGTTAGCTTTATCGCCATAATTGTTCGGTATTTTAATTTATGCAAGTGTACCTTGTTTGCTTTATGTAATCAGTATAAAAAGGATATGTCTCTTACCTATATCGCAACCCAATGCTTATTTATTACGAACCAATTTACCTGTCTTTGCCTGTTTGGGTAATGTGGACGATATTTAAATTTTCGCAGAGGGCGTGGTTACTTGTACTTATGTCCTCTGTGTATTATTTTCTCAGAGGTTGTGGTAGCTTGGTCTATGACCTCTGGGTATTTACTTTTGCAAATATTGTAGTATGTAGTGGGTATTGTTTTATGCTTCGTCATGAAACTCATGCTGCTTTGGTTTTGCAGAGGTCGTAGTAGCTTGGTCTATGATCTCTGCATTGTTTTATGTTTCGTCATGAAACTCATGCTACTCTTTCAGAGGTCGTAGTAGCTTGGTCTATGACCTCTGTGTATTTGCTTTTGTAAAGTTAATATGTAGTGGGTTTTGTTTTATGCTTCGTCATGAAACGCATGTTATATTTTTGCAGAGGTCGTAGTAGCTTGGTCTATGATCTCTGTATTGTTTTATGCTTCGTCATGAAACTCATGCTAAACTACTTTTAATTATTATTTCGTCATGGTGATTGGTTTGGAATAAATTAATTTTGTAATCAATTCTTTAGCTAAATACAAAATTGTCAGTATTTTGAGACATGTAGCCAGATTTACATGTTTGTCAGTTTGTAATACATGTTTTTAATGTATTATTTTATTCATCTTTACTAGTATAATTCATGTACATGATATAGTTTTGGATGCGATTAACGTTATTGATAATTTTTATGCCGATACTTATGCACTGTAAGGTCGTTTGCTTTTTTCTATACACTTGATTTATTAATAAAAATAACATTGGACAAGACATATATATATATATACTGATGATATTTTAAAGTTCATACTCTTCATTTAATACATGATAAAAACATCTTTTCTGTTTAATGGTTGATTATTAAAGAAGAACAACTATGATAATTTAATTATCGCATATTATTCCTTAACATGTGTTATGTTTGTGGTCCTTATGTAAGATTAAGTTTGTTTTTTAATAGGAATGTAATTTTCTCCATTATTTATATTCTTATTTTGTTTATTTCATGCTTTAACTATGGACAAAGAGCGCTCAGTATGGCATCCATCTACGAAAGAACTTTCCCCATTGAAGGAAATGTGCAATAAAGCGTGATATCAACAACTTCCATATACTTTCATTTGTCAGCGGTATGCCATAGTTCCGATAATACAAACAAAACGAATATTGATGGGTTGCTGTTTCACTGACATTAATGACACATACCTAATTTCGAGATTAGAATTTTGATTCAGAAGTGAGAGTCGTATCAACATGACTAACCGAAGCCTAATCTGACTGTTTTACAAATTTACAAAATACGACTTCGATCAGCATTTTGATACACAACTGGACCCAAGTTACAATGAAAGATCAAAGCACCTATTGTTATTCCATCATCTCTTTAAAGTTGACTATATCGTTAATTGTCAAGGACTCTCGTAACTAAAATACAGCACTTAGTTTTAGAGGAGGGAAAATGAATCAAATAAAGACTTCTGCCGCAGTTCTTGGATGGAATGGTCCTAATAATATTCGTGATTCAAGGATTGAAGGCATATGCGTTTATGGATTTTTACAGCTTAAAAGAATAAATTTAATATCAGAACTTTATACTTCAGCTGTTGCGGGTCAGTATTACCCGACAAAACATTTATGATCTTTATTGCATACAATAACAACTGTCTTGTTTTAGGTCAGCATTGCCTGCCGAAACAGTTTATGATTTTTATTTCTTATAATTACAACTGTCTTGTTTTGGGTCAGCATTGCCTGCCAAAACATCTTATGATTTTTATTTCTTATAATTACAACTGTCTTGTTTTGGGCCAGCATTGCCTGCCAAAACATTTTATGATTTTTATTTCTTATAATTACAACTGTCTTGTTTTGGGTCAGCATTGCCTGCCAAAACATTTTATGATTTTTATTTCTTATAATTACAACTGTCTTGTTTTGGGTCAGCATTGCCTGCCAAAACGTTCTATGATCTTTATTTCAAATAATTACACCTGTCCTGTTATGGGTCAGCATTGCCTGCAAAACGATTATTATCTTTATTTCACACAATTTCGCCGTATCTTGTTTTGGGTCAGTATTGCCTGCTAAAACGTTTAGGATCTTTATTTCATACGATTGTGTCTTTATTGCCGTCATCCTGCCGGTGCTGTCTTTACACATTGTTCAGACTGTCAATGCGATCATTCGATAGGCTACCTTTAAATTGTGTTTTAATTTTATGGCCTGTTTGTATACATGCATTGTTCGTAAATCATGATATGGTTTTTAATGTTGCCTATCTAATTCATATTGATTATTCAAATTATATATATAAAAAGACTTGATGGTTTATTCCATTGTTGTACTTTTTTTTTCTTTTCTTTTGGCATATTTGGTTTAATGTTTAACGTATGTTTCAAAAGCTATAAATATTTTCTCGGTTAAACTTACATCTTTTATTAAACTTTCATCGCAATTAAGGTACAGTTTAATTATATGAAACAATATTATATTTTTCATTTTACAACTTTATTTACTACCATACAATATAAACCTTTTAAATGTATTACGAAAATTATTTCTATAGTCTCTATCAATTTGGATCACAACAAATACAACTGAGAGTTAAAAAAAAAAAAAAAAGGTTTACATTAGATACTTATTTGCTAATTTCAATTTAAAACTTTTCCCCTATGAACTTCACACCGCCACATTATGTATGTATGTGCCTGTCCCAAGTTAGGAGCATGTAGGTCAGTGGTTTCGTTGGTATATGTGTTACATTTTGTTTATCGTTCATTTTTTATATGAATAAGGCCTTTAGTTTTCTCGTTTAAATTGTTTTACATGGTCATCTTGGGTCCTTTTAAAGCTGACTGCGATATGGGCTTTGTTCATTGTTGAAGGCCGTGCGGTGACCTATAGTTGTTAATTTCTGTGTCATTTTGGTTTCTTGTGGTGAACTGTCTCATTGGCAATCATACCACATCTTCTTTTTTATATTTATACAATTTCGATTGAAAAATGTCAAGTGTAGTATGAGAATCATTTGCTCATGATTCCATACAGAAATAGTCAGATACAAAGCTTCGTTTTAGAAAGGATCCAGGGCTTCGTAAAATGTACTTTAGTTTTGTTTGAATTTTTTAGATTAAAGATACAGTTTCGATTAATTAATGTACTAGTTGTTTGTACTAAATTATATAGAGGATTCTATTCTTAAATGTCTGGATGTACGAAGAAATATGAATTCTTGAACATACTTAACGACGATTCTATTGTAATTTTATTGCTGTGATCCTGACCGGAATAAAATTTACACCTTTAATCATTTTTTACCGTAAGAGAAAATTGAAAAGTAATATCTTGGTATATGTTATTATAAAGTTTTAATATTTCTGCTAAATGTGGAAACGTTTTACATAATAAAATGATACTTGTTTGGTGAACATGTATGTGACTGTCATGCTTGTAAATTTTTTCAAGTCATATATAAATTGTATTCACGTCGCCAGAGTCCTCGGGTGGGGGGTCCACTCTTTAAGCCTTAGAGTGGATTTCGGATCCACTCTTTCAGCCTACGAGTGGATTGGTGGCAGATTTTTCTCCCCACCTTTGCTATTCTTTGTCATTTATTCAATTGATATGATATTAGTTGATGTAATTTCGTATTAATTATGTATTATTATTTCATATTAAATATGAACTTTTATGTCAAATGTTTTATTTGCAAAATGTATTTTTTGCATTTTATGATTTTGAATAAATGACCTTTTTTCGTCAGTTTAGTTTTTATATCATACAAGTACAGACCCGTGATATCGCGGGTCCGTGACTGAATTAAAGTATATAACTATGCCTAAGCCTTATTTTAGTAATTGGTATTGTCATCTGATAAAGTCCAGTCGATTATAAGATACACAGTTTTCTCTGCTTTCAAATCTTTCTGTTTGAACCCGTCGACCTGGAACTTATCAATTATTGGAAATATTAATTATTTGGAAAACAAAAGGTCCAGGGTATCCAGGAATGGGGTATTTTTTAATCAACAGCATTGTCCTATATTAGTTATCTTAGAAAGTCTTGGTGATTGCTGAATAAAGCTACAATAGGGAACAATTTGACAATGATTGAATTTAGTAGTGTCAGCCCTTTGATTATGACCCGTGTATATAGCAAAATCCTAAATACACCGTTTGGTGGTGCGCCTGTCAAATGCGGAACGTACAGATAAGGTAATAGCTAACAGGTGAGTATACTATTGGTATTGGTATCGGATTAGACCCGGAACTTGTTAATTATTGGCAATATTAATTATGTGGAAAATAAAGGGTCTGGAGTGGTGTAATTTTTAATCTACACCATTGTCCTATATTAGTTATATATAGAGTTGAATTCTTTGATTTGTCGTTTTTACCCGATGACGGCTGACAAATTGAACCTCGTAATTTTAGTATTATAGATAGCAAATCAAGCTCAGACTCTGGCATGTGTATACATAGTATGTTTCTGGTATCTAGCTGTCTGTCTTAAATGATTTGTTTTGTTCATCTACAAATATAGAACAAAATAACTTCAATTTTTATTCACCTAATGGTTACAATTGTCACCTCTTTTATCAAAGAATACAGCTGAAGACTCAACTTTCTAGATTAAAAAAAACCTCGAAAACGACGACGTCAAAAGAATTCGGCACTGGCGACGTCCAAATGTCATTACCTATTGGTAGCGTCATAACGTTGTTTTGTTTTAAATCTGGCATCAAGAGGGTTAATAACTGATCAATTATTAATAAACTTATCCGGTTGTTTCGTTAATAGCTAAGTCAAGTTTAGACATTACACAACTTAAGTATCATTACACTTACTACAACAAAACCACATGTATATTTTGTCATTCTTATGAATGTTAATGTTATACATGTTATAGCACTATATAAATATCACTAAGTAGACTGTTAGACTTTATGTGCATTATCGTAATAGAAATGGGTTGGTGAAATTTGATTGATATCAAACTGTTATGTATTTCATATAATAAATGGAGAATTATTATAAATTAGTAAGATTGCCACAAATTAGCGTGACCTAAAATGGATTTAGGAATTTAGTTCAAGACTTCTAATGTGTGTCGAACATTTATTTTTGCATTTTAACGTTTTCTGTAAGAGCCTTTCTGGTGATAGAAAATATAGAATTGAAGTGGTATTTTAATTTCTTTAAAGAAATTATTGAAATTAAAAGGAGAAGACTTTAAAAAATTAGTCACCAAATGCAAGAATGTCATATTTTCTTTTGTAAGACAAATTAATACATTTCATATTTCAATTATAGTTGTCTCGCTTAGCTTAGTTTGAGCTGGTAATAAAGCCAGATTGTTCGGGTAATTCTTGTACAAAGCAAGGAATATGACAGCTGTGTTTCAATTGTCACGATTGTTTGACAGCATTTGTTATTGCTGTCTATTATGGACATTTTCGTGTTTTCATTTGTCTGGAAATTCCGCAATTTTGTTAGATATATTTTTTACAAAATTGAACTTAATAATAACAATAATAACAATAACAATAATAACAATAACAACTCATTTATATTTTTTTGAAACCATCAAATCATGTTTATTGTGCTAATTGCTGTTTAACAATTTCCTTAGCTTACATCATTCGGCTAAGATTCCCTCTATATTATTTATCAGATGTCCAGATATTATATAAATGTTAGTAAAATACAATTAAAAATAATACATAATATAAATACAGATTGATTGATTGATTCATTTTTTTTTGATTTTTTTTTTGCTTACAAATCGGAAAAAAAACAAGCTACGAAAATCAATCCATAGAGTTGCGAAGATGAAATTCGAAATGCTCACTGACTTGATTTGATTTGATTTCTGAGTTGTTTGAACCTTGTGTATACATGTAGATCTGATTAATGTACTATTTTTCGATATGATTAGCTTACCTGTGATTGGTTTGTTTTTGCAATAAGTTATAACATCATACTCTACATGCTGTATGTATAATTTCTCCTGAAATATCAAGATAAACAATTTCTCAATCTTGTATTTTAGATATATTGAAATTTGATTCGGATGTAATGAAAAGGCGTTTCTATGTTGTACATTGTATTGTTAGATTTGTTGGTTATTGTTCCATAAATGTTTACTGTTCTTATATGTTTATTTATTAGTTGAAAATTGTCAATAGCAATTCACTTGTAAATTATGTAAAAAATTTGTGTAACCAAATCCTCAGATACATGTAGATTGATCTTAATTTCTATTGCATGAAAAAAACTTATCATTGAATTTGTATTATTTGTTATGTCTTATATCTTCTTATCATATTTTTTAAATATTATATTCAAACTTGACTTCGTGAAAAAAATGTGTATTTACGATATTAAGTAGTTTTTTAAGTAAGAATATTTTCAAATTCTTTTACCAATCAAGTCAGTCTCGGTAACTTAAATGTGAAGAAAATGGATAAGGGATGCAAGAAATGCTTTTACCAGAAATATGTTCATACCAGATCATTTTATTTCTTGTCATATTTCTTAGATATGTATTTTTTTCAATCAGTTATAACACAGAAGTTAAAATAATATGCTATGTTTCTAAAATAAAAGAAAACGTCCATATTTACAAAGTTGTCAGCATGATAAATTTGATACCAAAAAGCAACAACTCTGTATTTAACTTTTTTATATTATCACCTACATGTACCTATAATTTAAAGTTAAACCTATTCAGATTGGTTCAAGTCATCTTTATTGATAATTTGAACACAGACTGATTGAAAAATGTGATATTTTGCATGATAATAGCCCAACATGGATAAAATTGGTTAGAAATTGGAAAATCATCAATATTGAAGAAAATGAATTTCACCAGCACATAATTTTTTTGTTGCACCAATTATTATTTTACTGTCGTATAAACCCAAACTTCAGGTTAAGAACACAAAGATTATTTCTAGAAATGTTTGGCTCCTCAGAGGAGTACATCCGTAAGACGATTGATAATGTAAGATTGTTTCAACTTTCCGTCTTTAATTTGCAATGGAGGTCGGTCTTTTTGTGAATTCCTTTTCACTGACATCATTAAAGAGAAATTGTTTCAATGACTACATGTAATGGTTATTCATTTCTCAATGTTTTGTTGCAAGTATGTCAGGTAAGGATTTTTTCAAGATAAATTGCAAACAAAACAAAAACTTGAAATTGTCTTGGTACAAAATTATCATATATGTTTGTTATATTTTACAAAACGACAGGATAACCTATTTTCGACATCAAGATGTGCAATATCACTGATTCATAAAAAAAACCAGGACAATATAACTCAAGCATAATTCTGCTAATCACGTTAAAGTATATTTATGTATGTATTTTTAGAAATATTAAAATATCAAAATATATTTTTCGAATGAAAAAAACGATGAAATCCCTTAATTCTTATTTGATAATATTAACTAATGGTTCAAACATAAAAGGTTATTTTTTTACTACATGTATTGGTACAATTTAACCTATAGGACCAGCAGATTAGTCACCAAACACATGAAATGAACATATGTTCTGCGTATGAAACATGTAAGCACATGATCAATAAAAATATCTTCATAATGCATTTTTATCTCTAAAACCATAAATTGAGTCAATGAAGAAACGTAAACAATGAAACACGAGCCTTTTATACACGTATATATTTTCATATTTCCATATTTATGAAATTCCATAATAATATGGTATTTCCTATGTTTTCTGGACTGGTTTTACAGTAATGAACTTACGACAAATACAGAATAAAAGTGTCATGACTTGAGAGAGCCACATACAGAAGTTAGCAGGGTTTAACATGTTTGTGAATCATCCATCTAATG